>NW_006399772.1:22057649-22083436 GCF_000299155.1 Elephantulus edwardii
ATGTATGTCTATTACCACCATGTCTTTTCAAGTTCCCACTGAACCTTTCTCAACCACAACCTCACATCCATCCACCACCTCTGCTACTGTTTTCCTCTTTCCGATTTTTCTGCCCAGTCTTCTCCCCTCTTTCTCTTTTGAACATTTATCCCTACCTTGCTCAGTTCACCTCCTATATTCACAATATTGATCTTACACAGTATTCATCCTTACATTTCTGAGTACTTCACTCAGAATAATGCTCTTAGACTCGCCCACATTATACAGTAGTTAATAAAGTCTTTATTCTCTAGTAGTGAATAGAATTCCATTGTATGGATACACAATTAACCTAGTTATTCCACTGCTATGAATATATCCCAAGAAAATCAGAAACGAGACACAAATGGAGGTACGTACATACAACAATGTTCACAGCAATGCTATTCACAATAGTGAGGAAAATGAGAAAAGCACAAATGCCCATAAACAAATAAATGGATTAAAATATTCTTTTAATTAGAATATTATCCCTAGGTAACACATTATGGCTCCAAGTACCAGATATTTGAAAAAGTGCTTAATTACCTTTCCCTGTGCAGAAATTATTCATAGAAGTTTGGTAAAATAACAAGCTTTTGGGTAAATTAGGATTTGATTATGAAAACTGTCATTAAATGAAGAGTATACTGTTTGTTCATGGGATGATATCATTTTATCAATACTATAAAAACAAGAAAGATCACTTCTGAGAGTGGGGCAGGAGGAAAAACGACAAGAGTAACTGGTCTTATCCCTATCTATTTATTAGTGGCTTTCTTAAAAGTTATGAACAAATATTGAAAGGTTGACTATTTACTAAGCACCAGGTTTTGTTTAGAGAGTAGAAAACTCAATCTCTGCCCACATCAATCAAAACAAGTACTAATGTTTTTAGAGCCTCCATAATCTACTCATATCCCCTACTCCCAAGTTAATTATCTTTTTTTCCCCCTTTAAAACCCATTTCTGTCTATTCCATCCTATCCATCTTCATGCCTATTACATTCATACTAGGTATTCAGGACTTACCCACCTTTTTACTCTACAACTACAAACTCATGTTCTTGTGTTTATAAACTCAGCAGAACCTTCTCAGGTGTTCTAACACATTAGCAACAACAACAAAGTAGCAATTCCTAGAAGAATATCTTCTTTTTCAAGATTCTTTTAAATTTTTTTTCTCAACAATTCTCAAGAGAACATAATCCTAGTAGATTCTAACTCATGGCAATCACATGCATTTTGGAGTGGAATGGGATTTCTTAGGGTTTTAAAGACTGTGGCTGGCTTTTCTGAAGCAAACGTCCAGGTCTTACGTAACAACCATTTGGAGAAAGTACAGTACAGAGGCTGGAGACTAAGGTGCGCCTAATCCGGGCTATAGTCTTTGCAGTTACGGGCTATACATCGGAGAGCAGGACAGTGAATAGGGATGTTAGAAAGAGAATTGATGCCTTTGAGTTGTGGTGCTGGAGGAGTGTGGAATATACCATGGACTGCTAGGAGAACAAACAGGTTTGTCCTGGAGAATGTTCTCTGGAGTCAAGGATTCGGAAGCTTCATCTGACATACTTTTGGGCAAGAAGGGACTGGTCCTTGGAGAGGGACATCATGTTTGGGAGAGTGGAGGGACGGCGCAGGAGAGGAAGACCCTCGAAGAAATGGATTGATTCTGTGAGTGGAGTGGTGGGAATGAATGTGTTTGAGACAGCGATGTTGGCACAGGATAGAACGGCATTTAGGGCTCTTGTACATAGGGTTGCTATGAGTTGCAAACGACTTGACGGCACATAACAACAAAAGCAACAACAGCCAGAGTTGTTTCTTGGAGGCAAAGCTGACAAAGCTTTGTCTCACAAATTCCGAGCATGTTGGTAGGGGGTGTTATTTCTTGGAGAGAGGCATCATATTTGGCAAGGTGAGTGGACAGCGAAAGAGAGGAAAACCCTCAACCAGATGGAATGACACAGTTACTGCTGGCATGGACAGCAAGTATTTTTGTCAAGTATGTCAGAGATGATGAGGATGGCACAAGATAGGCCAGGGTTCAGATCTGTTGTTGATAGGGTCACTATGAGTCATATTCGATGCAATGACACTTAACAACATGTAACATTCACTTTCCGAAACCAGCAACTTTCCAGTTAGCCTTGTACTTGGCTGTATGTACCACCCAAAACTCAAATTTCTCCAGTCTATTCCTACGCAGAGCAATCCTACATCGGTTTGTGAGGTTGTAGGTCATAACATAAGCCCATAATCTTCCTACAGAACCACTGTTAAATTTGAACTTCCAGAGAAGCAAAGCCTTTGAACTAGCAGAACTTGATCAAGGATTACAGTAGCAGAATGCTCTTCTGTTCTACCCAGGTATTCCACAATAGCATCTTAGCCAAGCAAAAGCTGAGAAAAATGGGAATTATGAAGTTAAAATAGTCAAAACAGGCCTGATGGGGAAAAGGTGGAAGAAGTGATGAAAGTCATCTGGGTAACATTTCAAACCCGAACACAGATAAGAGAAATAAAGCAGAGGCGAATTCTGAGTCAGGAAAAAGTAATGGATACGGAACACCTGATAGAGAAATGCTTCTGCCAGGAAGAGAACACAAATTTATTAAAGTAAGGAGCCCTCTTCAACTGAGAAAAAGGGGGTCAGCTGAATCAAACCTAAGACCCTTAGCGCTCACCAGAATCTAAAAGCTCCTGGACCAACAGAGTATCTCCAGTGGCCAATGCTTTCTTAAATATTTCATTCTTTTCTTCAGTAGGCAATGGTCCTGGTAACTTCTACAAAACAAATAAAAGTTCCAAAGAAATTCTTGTTATAGGTATTTATCCGATTTCACGGTATTTTAAAAGCATATGGCTTTTTAAAAATTATTCTAACATATAAAGTTTGTAAAGAATTTACATTTTAGGGGACTTCTGCAGGAACTGGGGGAAGATGGGTCCAAACCACATGGAAGGGCTTCATGGGGACTTAACCTCGCCCTCTCTGGCCAAGCGAGGCCAGGAAACACCAGCTCCACCCTCCCATTGACCAACTCAGCAATGGACCAGGTCAGACTAGGGGTTCCAACCACAGTTCAGAAACCTGAGGGCTTCAAATCCACCAGATGCTCTGCTGGAGAAGGAGGGGGCAATCTCCTCCTGTACCAGTCAGATCTGATTTGACGGTACACATAAAAATAATACAATAAAAATTTTTTTAAAAAAAGAAGAAGAAATCTGAGGGCAATTCTGCCTGTTTGCCGGGTTCAGATCCCTGTTACTTCCACTGGAAAATGGTTTGGATAAACAAGGTTGAAAGGAAGACGTGTCACTTGGGCCTCTCCTTGGAGAGTCAAGAGAGACCGCCAGCACCAGGCGTGGCCAGGAGGCGCTGCCTGCAGTACCCGAGATCTCCGGTCCAGAGAGCCAATCTCCCAGCCGTCATCCTCGCTCTCGCTGCTCTCGCCTCCTCCGGCCACGGGCAGACCCCACACCGCGCCCGCCGCCATGCCTGTCGGCCGCCCCCTAGCACATTGCACGGCGTCGCACCGCACAGCGTCGCACCGCACGACGCCAGCGCTCTGCGCCTGCGCACGAGCGACTGCGTGCTGCGTGGGAAGACGTGCTGCGTGGGAAGACGTGCTGCGTGGGAAGACGTGCTGCGTGGGGAGTGCGTGCTGCGTGGGAAGACGTGCTGCATGGGAAGGCGCGACGTACCTGCGCGGCCCTTGATCCCTCCTGCGCAGGCGCATGGTTGGGTCCCTACGCCGCGCCGGGCGCGACTCTGTCTTTCTGCATAAACCACCGGGCTCACTTAGGTGTACGCTGGGCGTGGCAGGTGAAGAATGTACTTCGTTTTGACCGAACCTTCCAAGTAATTCCAGCCATTTATTTGCTCAAGAAAGTTCTTTTTCTGCAAGAAGTGATCTGCTGGTAGAAAACAGAATTTCTTTCTTTTTTTTTTTTTTAACATGCTCACATTCATGTTTATTGAAGCATTATTTGCAATAGCAAAGAACTGGAAACAACCCAAGTATATCTCAATGAACAAATGCATGAAGAAATGCAGTGTGCGGATGAGATGATAGAAAACCCTAAGCAGGAAATTATCAAAAATTAGGGAAAAAAATAAATGGAATAGAAACCATAAAAACAATTTATTTTTTAATTTCCATTCATTCATTGTTGCTCTTTTCTCCTCTCCCAACCCTCCCCCCTAGTACACTACCCTCTTGGAAAAGTAAAAGAAAAATTCTTTCATTGTTTTACAAATCCTCCCCCAGGTCCACTCCACCATGTAGCCTTCCCTCTAGACTCGTCATGACAAAAATACCTAATCACATATCGCTTTTAAACAGTTTTCTCCCTCATCTGTTTCAATGCAGTATACATTATTGAACCTATCTTTCTTTTTATCTTTTCTCACAGCCCTCAATGAAACTTTTCACCATGAAGAGGACCTCCTGTTGACCTAAACGCATGTTTAAAGATACATAGTCAAGCACATTCAAGATGGTATCAGACAAATGAGAACAAACAAGGCTAAAACTCACGACCATTTAGTGGATTCAGACAGAGTAGAACTGTCCTGTAGGGTCTCCTCATATGATCTTTAAATTCTGATGGGATAGACTCAAGCTTGTATTTTGGGTCTCATGGACTTGTTTAAATTTTCTTCAGCTTCAGTTTGAACTACCCATGAATAATTGATTGTCTCACAGTCAGCCCCAGTCTGGTTTTGACTGCTGATACTGAACTTCTCCAAACCATTTCTTCCACAGATAGTGGTGTTATGTGCCGTCGAGTCACCTGCGACTCATAGCAGCCCTATTTAAGATATATTCAAGCATATTCAAGATGACATCAGACAAATGAGAACCAACAAGCCAGAATCAAACCCACTGCCGTCTGGATTCAGACAGAGTAGAACTGTCCTGTACTTGAGAGCTCTAATCTCTGCTCTATCCTGTGCCAATGTTAATATCTCTGACATACCTACCCCTATTACCCCAGTCACTGAATCAATCCATCTCATTGAGGGGTTTCCTCTCTTGCGCTGTCCCTCCACTGTCCCAAGCATGACGTCCCTCTCCAAGGACTGGTCCTGCCTTGTAACATGTCCAAAGTATGTCAGGCAAAGCTCCAGAATCCTTGCCTCCAAGGAACAGCCCGGTTTCACCCTCTCCAGGACAAACCTGTTTGTTGTCCTAGCAGTCCATGTATTCACTACTCTTTTCCAGCACAACAGCTCAGAGGCATCAATTCTCCTTCTATCATCCCTAGTCATTGTCAGCTTTCTGAAGCATAGCAAGTAATTGCAAAGACCATGGCCTGTATCAGGCAAACCTTAGTCTCCAGACTGACATCATTGCTCTTCAGTACTTTGGAGAGGTCTCTGACACCCGACTTTCCTAACACAATTCATCTTTTAAGTTCCTAGCTGCTGATACCAAGACTGTTGGTTGTGGAGCCAATCAAACTAAAGCTATTAACAATCTCAATCTCTATCATGATGCTGCCAATCAGCCCAGTGGTGAGAATCTTTGTTTTCTTGATGTTGATCTTCAATTCATATTGAAGGCTGTAGTCCTTGACCTTCTGCAGCAAGCACTTCAGGTCCATCTGATTTCAACAAAGAGTTTGTCATCTGCATAATGCAGATTGTTGATGAGTCTTCCTCCAATCCACAGATGTAGTCAGTCTTATTCCTATGCAGTCCATCTGTTGAGGTCCAATTGTGAAGCTGTCTTTTGTGTTTTATTTTTTTAAAGGTATTTTTGATGAGTAAATCATCAAATGTACAAAATTTGATCATTCTATTTCCAGCCTCATTTTTGTCATCAAGTCTTTGTTTTCCAACTGCTCTTCCGTCTTCGTTGTTTCCAACTTCTGCATTCCAGTTATCATTACTGCATCTTCAGTGCATGCTTCATCAATTTTGGACTACAAAATTTGATACAAATCTTCTAGTTCCTCCTCTTTGGCTTTAGCTGTAGAAGCATATATTTGAATAATAGTCATATTTACAGGTATTCCCTGTATGCATCTGGATACTTTCCTATCACTCACAACATTGTATTTCAGGGTAGAACTTGAAATTGCCAGGAAATTTGGAGGAGAGCTACCTGGAGAGAACACTTTGTTACTATTCCCAAGAAAGGTGATTCAACAGAATGGGGAAATTATAGAATATAATTTTTCTCATATGCAAGCAAAATACTGCTGAGGATCATTCAAAAGGGGCTATAACAGTGCATAAAACTGCCAAATGTTCAATTTGGATTTAGAAGAGGCTGTGGCACTAGGGATATCACTGCTGATGTCAGATGGATCCTGACTGAGAGTAAAGAATACCAGAAAGGTGTTAACTTGTGTGTCATTGACTATGCAAAGGCAATTGACTGTGTGGACCATAACAAATTGTGGCTAACATTGAGAAGAATGGGAATTCTAGAACACGTGAATGTGCTTATGTAAAACCTATACCCAAACCAAGAGGCTATTGTGTGAGCAGAGCAAGGAAACACTGCATGGTTTAAAATTAGGAAAGACGTGCATCAGGGTTGTATGCTTCCTGCATATCTATTTAATCTGTAGGCTGAGTGATGTTTTTGAGAAGCTGAACTCTATGAAGAGAAATGTGGCATCAATATTGGAGGAAGACTCATCAATTACCTGTGTTAAGCAGATGATACAACCTTGCTTGCTGAAAGTGAGGAGGACTTAAAGCACTTGCTGAAGAAGGTTAAACTGCATTCTTTAATAAGGATTACATCTCAACATAAAGAAAACAAAAATCCTTGCCACTGGACCAAGAGGCAACATTATGATGGATGAATAAAGGATTGAGGCTGTCAGCTACTTCATCTTACATCCACAATCAATACACTTAGTACCAACAGTGAGATCAGGAGCTATATTGAACTGAGAAAGTCTGTAGTCAGGGATCTCTTTCAATTACTGAGGAGCAGTGATGTCTGGTTGAGGACTAATGTGTGCCTGATTCAGGCCTTTTCAGTCTTTTGCTATGCAGCTGAGAGCTGGACAATGAATAAGGATGACTGAAGAACTGATGTCTTTGAATTGTGATGCTGGGAAAGAATGCTGAAGGTCCCATGGACTGTCAAAGAACAAAAAGGTATGTCTTGTAGAAAGTGCCTCTAGAGTACACCTTGGAGGTAAAGATGGTGAAGCTTCATCTCACGTACTTGGGGCATGTTGCAAAGAGAAGTTATTTCTTGGAGAGAGACATCATGCTTGGGAAGGCAGAGAGACAGCAAAGAAGAGGAAAACCCTCAACCAAGTAAGTTGACACCAGAACTGCAACAATGGACTTGAGTGTGTCAGAGATTGTGAGGACGGCATAGGATAGGACAGGGTTCACAGGGATTCTGTGTGTCACACTTGATGGTACCTAACAACAACATAGGGTATCCAAGGTGGTAAATATTTCTAAGAAGCTGGCTGCCTCATCTTTCTTGAAAGGACTGGTATGAGTTTAAATTCATTTTTGTTAGTTGTCATTTGTTTTAACCATGTGGTACCAGCACCTGGGAATCAAACAAGGGACCAGGAGAAAACAGCATCCCAAAGAACTTTTGCTTTCAGATCTTAATTTACGTTTAGAAACCAGCCTATCAAAACCTAGACTTCCTTCTAGATAGAGTGGATAAGAAATAAAGGAGAAAGTTAGCCATGAAAGGGCCAAATTGGGCTGTCCCTTTAGGAATGTTCATAGCAGCATTATGCATAATAACAGAAAACAAGAAACAGCTCATGTTGCTATTAGCTGATGGGTGGCTACCAAAGTGTGGCACACTGCATCCATAATTCATTATGTTTCAATGTTGATCATGTTATACCATGTATCAGTACTTCATTCCTTTATATGCTGAGTGATGCTTAATAGCAATTTCTGAGGATAAATAATTTCAGGAACTGGCAAGATCCATTAAAAAGCTACTGTGATTGTGAACCAAAGAAATAGTATTCAAAATAGAGATGCTCTAACTTGTGCAGCCTATTAACAAACGTAACACTGTTTGGACAGAGTATCTTTGTTTATAAAATTTTTATTTTATACTGGTTTACTTACAAAGTTTCATTGTTTTTCACGCCATATCTTTCCCCTTGGAAATAGTATCTCTGAAGATGTTATCAATTAAACAAACATAATATCACACTGAAGTAGGGGGAAACTCCCTCATTTCTGTAGCACTTACCTAACTCTTAGAAACCTTCCACTGGGTTTTTCCTTACTATGCGTGTAAGAGAAGGAGAATGCCTGTCTTTCTCACAGGAAACCATTGGTGAATTCCAGCTTCTAGAGACTCTTGGCCTTTGGGTTAACAATGTAACTTATTATAGATATACTGACAGTTTCTTACATACTAGACTAGTTTGTTGTTATTACCGTGTGTTGTCAAGTGGGAACTGACCCATTACTGGCCCTCCAGCTGCTTTTCAGAGGTAGTAAGTTGCAGAGGAAGATATTGATCATCCTTCTTCCATGGAGCAGCTGGTGGATTCGAACCACCTACCTTTGGGATTGCAGCACAGCTTCTTACCTAATTATATATGAATGGTGTCCTTATGAAAGAACACACATTTGGGAAAAGTGGCCAAGAAAAGATGTATCCACAGTCATCAAGTGTCTAGTGAGAGAGGAAAAGGGAATTTTCCAGAGACTTCAGAGAGAGAGTAGTATGTCAACTGTGTGGATTTTGTGTCAAGTCTCAGGTATAACTCAGAAAGTATAATGTACACAAAAATTCTCTCCTCTACAGAAGCTGTGGTATATCACACAACACTGAAAACAAGGAACTCATAAAATATTATACAAAATGGGTGACCCTGGTGGACATTATGCTGAGTGAAATATCTCAGTCATAAAAGGACAAATACCATATAATGCCACTGTTATAAAACAGGACTGATGAGGGAGGTTGGGGGAAAGCTAAGAAAAGAGAGGATAAAAAATGAGCACTGTATTGAAATAGATGAGGGAAAGAACTGTTTAAAAGGAATAAATGATTAGGTGTTTGTTGTTGTTAAGTGCCATTGAGCCATAGATGCCTCATAGCAACCCTGTGAACGAAAGACCTGAACACTTGTATAACTTACATCATTTCTCCAACTTCATAGAGTTTCCAGAGGCAAGCTACTATGGAAGTGGATGCCACTCCTGCTTCCAAGCTTGTATTAATTGGGGAGCTCCACCGAACACTGTCCACCATGGGTATCACATTTGACACATTAGTGTCAGTGTTTAGTATCACAGTCACCATGAGTTACCTCTGTACAGCAAATGGACAGACCACTTCTATACCCTTAGAAGAATGGTTGACCCAAAACAATTAAAACCAAGCCTGAGGGCCACAGGTTAAAACCACCCACCTTTGGCTTGGTAGCATAACTTTCTATCCACTAGGCCAACAGAGTACAGCACGACGGCACTTAACAACAATAACAACAACAATAACAACAGAGCTCTGTTGGCCTAGTGGATAAAAAGTTGTGCTACCAAGCCAAAGGTGGGTGGGTGATTTAATCTGTATCCCTCAGGCCTGGTTTTACTTGTTTTTAGGAAAACATTCTAAGTGGTATAGCACTGGTCTGTCCGTTGCTGTACGGAGGTAACTTGTGGGTGCTGTGATGCTGAACACTGCGACACTCATGTGTCAAACGCAATAATGGCTACCCACGGGGGACGGTGCTCCCTAATTAAAGCAAGCTTGTAAGCAAGAGCGACATCCACTTCTGAAATAGCTTGCCTCCAGAAACTCTATGAAATTGGAGAAACAATGAAAGTTACACAAGTGTTCAGGTCTTTCGTTCACAAGATCATTAGAAGTTGTCTACGACTCAACAGCACTTAACAACAACAATCACACAGCATATAATTAGGCATTACTTGCATGACAACAGTATAGAATAAGAGGTGCACAGCAAAGTGGACTGGGAAGGGGAGGACGGAGGAAATTGTGCAACAATGAAAGAATTTTTTTAAGAAGAAAAGCGAACAGGGGGGGATAGGGAGGAAAATATGCAACAATGAATAAATGGAAATAAAAATGTTCTGCAAACTTTTATTAAAATCACAATAAAAAGGAAAGTACGCTCTCCCTAGAAGGATACTTGTTTTTCTCCCATGTTCACTCCCACACCATTAGGTAAACCATACTCTGACTGGTAAACTCTGAATAAACCATGAGTCATTTATAAGTAATCAAAAGCTTGATTCTTGGCCAGATAAGAAATCAGTAATTTGATTTTGTCTGAAGAAATGAGAGAATTCCCCCACGATGACATCCTGGAGCATATCAGAAAGTCACCTATGCACTGCTTAATGACTGCAGTGTTCTGCTTGGTTCACTGATGACAGGAGTCCAGTAAAACAAAGAGGGCAAGAAACCAGCTGGATCCGAGAATAAGTATTACTCAATTGTAGGCTTTCGCTAGTTCCTGTTTATTTCTCTCCATCTGTTTAAACTTTCAAGTTTTGATTCATACATTAGTGATTATATAATACAGTAACAATATGTGCAATTCTATCTTACATACTTTGGCCATGTTGGCAGATGACACCAGTCTTTGGAAAAAGACAGCATACTGGGTAAAGTAGAAGGTCAGAGAAAGAGAGGAAGATCCTCAAGGAGATGGAGGAACACAGAATTGCAACAATGAACTTGAGCATAGTGACTATCATAAGGGTGGCATAGCATAGGGAAAAATGTCAATCTGTTGTTCATAGGAGCATATGGGTTATAATTGATTCAATGGAAACTATCAACATAACAATGGTCTTTGAAACATCCTACCCCTGCCAGATTGTAGCCTTCTCATGAAACTGTCCATTTTTCAAAAAACAAAGGCAAATTGTATCAGTTGTTCATTCTATGAACAGTGTTCAGGTTATTTGTTCATAGGGTCGCTATGAGTCGTCTACAACTCAACAGCACTTAACAACAACAATGACAACACAGAAAGAGCTACGTTGGCCTAGTGGACAGAAAGTTATGCTACCAAGCCCAAGGTGGGTGTTTTTAATCTGCAGCCCTCAGGCCTGGTTCAAATTGTGGGTTGGTTTTTGTTGTTGGGTTTTGTGGTTTGTTTTTGGGGTTTTTTTTTGCATTTGAAACATTCTTCTATGTGGTATAGCACTGGTCTGGTCTGTGCATTGTTGTATAGAGGTAACTCGTGGTTGCTGTGATGCTAAACACTGTGGCACTAATGTGTCAAATGTGATAATAGTTACCCATGGTGGATAGTGTTTGGTGGAGCTTCCTGATTAAAACAAGCTTACAAACAGGAGTGGCATCCACTTCCGAAATGGCTTGCCTCCAGAAGCTCTATGAACAGTGCTCAGGTCTTCCGTTCATAGGGTCACTATGAGTCGTCTACGACTCGATGGCACCTAACAACAACAACATTGAAGGTAAACATAAAAGCACCGTTTAGCCCATTAAAGTTTTAATGAGAGTGGCTTCAGGAGTTTGACTGCAGCAGCCATCTCAAATTCAGCTACTGATCTCTAGCTGGAGCAAGGGAGAAAGCAAGAAGAGAGTCAAGGGTGTGTTAAAGACAATAGGTCCAGGGACTAATGGACTGGGATTTCTTTAGCTTTCAGGAAAGGAGACACAAGAACTAGGTGGTGCCCAGACACCACTACAAATATCTTTGAAGTGGTTTATATATGTAGATCCTGAATTGAGTGGGAGAAAAACATGAAACAAAATAGTAAAAAAGACTGGACTTCCTAGTCAGCTTGAGACTGGTGGAACTCACACTGTCGCTTTTAGTAATATGGCTACAGGGTAAGGAGCTGTGTTGTCAATGCAAAGGCAGGCAGTTTGAACACATACCCCCCCCTCCACACACACACACACACACACACACACACACACTGCACCGACTCTGACCCATGGAGACCCCAAAGGTATCAGATCAAGGATTTTAACGCCTGTTGCAGTAATAAGAGCTGAGCAATGTCCTCCTGCCCTCCTTGGTCTAGATATAGGTTTCTTGCGAGCACAATTAAGTGTTCTGGGATTCCAATCGGTCTCAATTTTAATCATAATTTGTTTGGATCACCACAGTCAAGTGTCTTTGCATAATTAATGAAGGACAAGTAAACTTTACTCTAGAATGCTCTGCTTTGAGCCAATGTTCACCCAACATCAGCAATGATGTCCCTTGTCCCACAGCCTCTTCTGAACCCGGCTTGTTCTGGCAGTTCCCTTCACTTCAATTAATTTTTTTTAATAAATTTTTAATTTTATACTGGTTTGCTTACAAAGTTCATATACATTGTTTCCCACACTGGATCATTCTAATTTCTCATTTCCTTTACTCACACCTTCCTTTACCTATCAAATTGTGTGACCCTTTGTTACCCCCCACCCATGCTCACCCCTCTATTTCTACCCTCCCGTCCTGGATTCTCATATACATTTTACTGGCTATCTTTAATTTTCTACAATAATGGTTGTATACAATATTTATCCTTATGGGACTGAGTTGTTAGTCCATTTAGCATAATGCTATCCAGTCCCTCTTGAGTTAGGTAGTGATTTTCAAAATCATGGCTCCTGCCTGCTGTGTAGTATTCCATTGTGTGAACGTACCACAATTTCTCAATCCATTCGATTATGGTTTGGTATTTGAGCTATGTCTATGTTATTGTGATGGTGAATAATTCTGCCATGAACGTTGGTGTACAAATCTCCATTTGTGCCTCAGTTCTCATTTTCTTTGGGTATATGCCAAGCAGTGGAATAGTTGGGTGATATGAAATTTCTATGTTCAGCTTTTTGAGGAAATTGCAAACTGCCTTCTAGAATGGTTGTAACATTTTGCAGTCCTACCAACAGTGTATACGAGTTTTAGTTCCATTAATTTTTAAAAAAAATTTTAGCAAGAGTTTATTTATTATAATATCTTAACATCAACATAACCAAAAAGTCTTACCACCCAACCAGAGCTGTTGCTGTTTTTGTTTTCGTTGTTAGGGGCTTTAGAGTTGATTATGACTCAGAGCAACCCCGTGAACAAAATATCTGAACCCTGTCCTATCCTGTGCCATTTTCACACTTCCTGACACACTACAGCCCATCGAAGCAGTCACCATGTAAACCCATCTGGTGAGAGTATTCCTCTCCTTTGCCGATTCTCCACCCTTCAAGCATCATGTCCTTCTTCAAGGAATAACCCCTCCTAGTAACATGTCCAAAGAACGTGAGGCAAAGTCTCATCATCCTTGCCTCCAAAGAGCACTCTGGCTGTGCCCTCTCCGAGACATATTTGTTTGTTTTTTTGGTAGTTCAAGTTCAGTGATCTCCTCCAAGACCACAACTCAAAAGTGTCAGTTCTTCTTGTGTCATCCCTATTCATCATCCAACACTCAGATACATTGTATGTGATCGGAAAAAACATGATCTGCATCAAATACACATTAGTCCTCAAACTGACAGCATTGCTCTTCAGTCATTCGGAGAGGTCCTTAAATGCAGACTTTCCTAATGCAATTCGTCTCCTAATTTCCTGACTGCTGGTATCAAGGGTGTTAATTGCGGATCCAAATAGGATGAAGTTATTAACAATTTTAATCTCTTTTTCATCCACCATGATGTGGTGGTAAGTCCAGTGGTAAGAATCTCTGTTTTCTTGACATTGAGGTGCAATCCATATTGAAGGCTTCATTTCTTGATTTTCTGTAACAAGCATTTCAAGTCCTCACTTTCAGCAAGCAATGTTGTCTCATCTGCATAGCACAGGTTATTAATGATTCTCTGGTGGCCTCGTGGCAAGAAGCTATGCTGCAATCCTGAAGGCATGTGGTTCGAGACCACCAGCTGTTCTGTAGGAGAAGGATTGGCAATCTCCTTCAGTGAGATTAACTGCCTCTGAAAACCCACTGGAGGGTGAGCTACGGGTGGGTTCCAACTCTATGATACACAACAGAAACAAACTCCCTTCGATACTGATGCCACAAATTTCAGGAAAGACCATATGGACAGGGGTTAATGGTAACGAAGGAGGAAGTGGATGTTTCCTTGAAGACACTGACAAAAAAATAAGGCCCCAGGAAGCAGATTTTCCCAATGCAATTAATCTTTTGATTTCCTGACTGCTGGTACTGGAGTGTTGATTGTGGAACCAAATAAGTTATTGATAATCTCAATTTCTTCTCCACCCACTTAAAAAGAAAACATTCTTATTGAGCACTTTTTAACAGCCTCACATTAATTCTCTAAACAGCTTTAAAAATATTTTTTTCCTGGTGGTCTAGATAAGGACTCAGAGGCATAAAGAGCTTAAGTAATTGCCAAGGGTCACCTACCAGTAAACTATTTGGTGGAGGATGGATGGGTTCAAAGCGAGATCAATAGTTCCTGATGGTAGATATTGTGGATGCCACAAAACTCAGCTCAGTTGATGGCCTTAGACTTGGAACCAACTCATAGTTGACCCTCCAGTGGGTTTTAAGAGGTTGTGAATTGCAGGGGAGAAGATTGTCCATCTTTGTTCAGAGGAGCGGCTAGGGGATTCTGGCCTTTGTGTAGTTAGCACAACTCCTTACCCCCTAAGCCACCAGAGCTCTCATGTGGATGCCACAACCAGATCCACTGCACCTCCCAGTGATCCCATCTTTCAACTGATAGAACGGGGGGACTGATGGCTCAAAGAATTGCTTTTTTCCTGAACTGCTGTGATTCCTTCTACCCCTGCCTTGGAGACCTTGAGTGGTTCAGACAAGAACAGGGAAGCCCATACACATACACAAGCACACACCATTGCTTGACTCTGACACGTGGAGAGCTCATATGTGTCAGATCGAGGATTTTAGTGACTGATTTGTCAGAAATAGAGAATCAGATCTTTCTTCTGGTTGGCAGTTGAGTATATTAACTGTTTCCATCACACAGGGTCCTTGACTAACTTATCATCCATTGCTGTCAAGTGATTCCAACTCCTAGTGATCTTTCAGAATAGAGTAGTACTTCTCCATAGTTTCCAAAGCTGTAATCTTTCACATGAACAGAGTGCTATGCCTTTGACCCACCAAGCAGTTGGTGGGATTGAATCACTGGTTTTTAGGTTAGCAGGTGAGGGAGGTTTTATCAGCTGCACCAGTAGGGTTCCTGACTGCCTGAAAGACATTTGCAAAGGTTTCCTTATGGTGTAATTAATGGTAACATAGTTATGGTGTAACAATTTGCCTTAGGAATAATTGCTTCCGGAGGTGCCATTTGTGCCATGGCACTTTCCCCGTGCAATCATACTGAAAATAGTATCAGACTTAGAGAGTATGTTTCATTGAGTTATCCTTTCTTTCACTTACCCTCTTTGGAAAGTCAGAATTACTCATAGTTGACTCTCCAGTGGGGTTTTCACAAGTGTCTGTTGCATGAGAAGAGATTGCTCATCTTTCTCCCATGGAGCAGCTGGTAGCTGCAAACCATGTGCCTTTGGGTTAGGGCATCTTCTTACTACCAGGCCACCAGAGCTCTTTTAAAAGTATGTCCCTCAGATGCTCTGCTGGAGAAGGAGGGACAATATTCTCCTGTACCAGTCAGATGTGATTTGATGGTATACACACACGCGCACACACAAAAGAATAAAAAATAAATAAATAAATAAAAAGAAAAGTATCTCTCAGAAAATCATTTGGACAAGAAAAATAATCTCCAACTCTTCGTCCAGAAAATCCACTAAAACCCCCAGACCCTTAAACTTATTTTCTAACCACCACAATACTTTTTAAAAACTATTGAACAAACAAAGTTTACTCACTGCTTTCTCTCATTCTTATGTTGTTGTTATTAGGTGCTATTGAGCCAACTGATTCACAGAGACGCTGCCTGACCCTGTGCCCTCCTGACAGCATCGACCATGCTCAAGTGCATCTTTGCAGTCATGGTTTCTATTTCACTGAGAGTCTTCCTTTCCTTTGCCACCCTCCACCTTTCTTCACACGATGTCCTTTTCCAAGGACTGGCTCCTATTCTGTTGTTGCTGTTCAGTACCATCGAGTTGTAACTGGCCCACAGCTGACCCTCCAGTGAGTTTTCAGAGACAGTAAATTGTACAAGAGGAGAATGCTCATCTTTCTCCTGTTGTCTCAAACCACCTGCCTTCTGGTTAGGCAAAAACTCTTTTATCTCTGAACCACTGGTGCTCCTTACCCCTGACTCCCCACCCCCACTAACAAGATGACCAAGGCATGTGAGATGAAGTCTCACCATCTTTGCTTCTATGAAGGACTCTGGCTGCACTTCTCCAAGACAGATTTGGTTTTACTTTTGTCAGTCCGCAGTATAGTCAACTCTCTTCACCAACACTGTTGTTCAAAGACATTACTTCTTTGGTCTTCCTTAGTATACATTACTGCCTTTCCCCTTTGAATAAATGATCTCCTAGAAGGTTCCCTGACTGCATATGTAAATAGATAGTAAAATAACATTGTTGTCTATGATGAATAACTCTTATGATCGGGTTAAGCTTCTCTTAGCCTATGTTCTTTTCATTAACAGTGTTTTGAAGTTGAACATAGATGGACACTGGATTAGTTATGTGGACTCATGTCCCAAAGAATTCCAATGTAAATTTAGGGATATAATTATCTGTGTAGAATCAAGACTAATCTTTTACTTTTCTTCTGGAAAGACTAATTTGATCACTAAGTAATGAAATGTGTATGTTTTCTTATAACACAAGATTATATATAAATAAAGCATATATTTTCTCTACTATAAGGTAGTATGGGGTTTTGCATTTAACTTTATAAGTGCTACCTAAGCACTAAAAGTACTTAAGTCCTGTGTAGTTCCTACGAAGCAAAGTGTATATACATCCAGGATTAAATGAAAATTCAATAATAAAGATATCATAAAATATCTGGTAATGAATTGAGAATCCTAGAAAAGATTAAAAAAAACCCTAAAGAATTTGGCCTGATGGGACTCATGAAGGACTATTTTTTTCACATCGATTAATGTACAATGATTGACTGACTAATGTGTCTCTTATCATTACAAATAACTTCTATGTGATTGATCTACAAAAAGTGTTCCAGTGGGGGGGGCCCTGTCATTCACAGGTTGCTGACTTGAGCTTCAAGGTCGTAGAAGCTGGTGGAATTTGCAATGAATAATGATGATGTACTTGTCTACCAGTTGAGCAAACATAATATATTTGGGGATGTTGTGCATAGTTTACGTAATGGGAAAGAAACCAATCTAGCTCAAGGAAATGATAAATTATTATCTGCAAAAAAAGAGGTACAAGTGGATGTCACTTATTAACATTAGAAAAATGCTTGTGACAAAGTCTTCCTTCTTCCTGCTGTTTCCCACCATCTGCCACACTCATCCACCACATGCACACACACTCATGCCAAACCACTCGTTCTTAAAAATGTAACTACACAATTACAGAGAAAGCTTTCAAAAAATTAGGAACTGACTTTGTAGAAAATAAAAAAGAGATAGAACAATTATTTGAAAAAATTATTAAAAAAATAGTGACCAAACTTTCATTCGCAAATACTTACTTGAAAATGAAAATCTGAGAGTTGGCTCCTTCACTAAAAAAAGTGCTATGTCTGTTTAAAAATGTTATGGATAAAGGAACATGTACTACCACTGTTTGTTGCCACAAAGTTGAAACCCTCAGTAGCTGACTCTCCAGTGCGTTTTCAGAGGTTGTAAATTGGATGGGAGGAGATTACTCATCTTCTGTCGTTCTCCCATAGAGCAACTGGGGGCTTGAAACTGCCTTTGGGTTAGCAGACCCAAAGACACAACTCTTGACTCACTAGGCCACCAGAGTTCCTTAAAGGCATTCATTCTGAAATCTCTAAATTAGAAATAAAATAGATGCTACTTGGAATCGAAGAAGTCCAACATGGTTGATAGAGGGCCAACAAATTCAAGGAAGATCTTCAGTGAGCTGGGCTGACAGACACAGAAGCCACAGCGGTGAACTCAGACATATCAATGATTGCGATGACCTAACAGGGATGTCCTGTGCTGTTGTGCCTAAGTCTCCAAGAGTATATTGAGCTCATTCAATGGCAGCTGACAGACAAATGAAAATGAAAGACTTTTTACAAACAACACAGATAAATGTCATAATCATAATCTGAGTATTAGATATTAGACATTAAAAGTGCCACCCGAGAAGGGCACAGGGTAGGACAGGGTTCAGATCTAGTCTCCGCAGGGCCTCCATAAGTCATATTTGACTCAATGGCATCTAACAATACCTGAGGACTCCACTTATATAAGATGTGAAACCAGGCAAAATAAGTATCTATGATTATAGAAACTAGAGCAGTGATTTCTTTTCTGAAGTACTATTGAGAAAATTCAGGAAGGATGCATCTGTGTTGCCAGTGTACTCTTCTTTTGATCTGAGTATATTCTTGTGTGCAAGTTCATCTAATTATCCACTTAAGAATTAGTACTTGTGTATACTGCACTGAAACAGATGAGGGACTGAATAATTTAAAAGCGATGTATGATAAGCTATTATGGTTATCACAAGAGTCCACAATTAAGGTTGCATAGTGGAATGTACCTGGGGTGGTGGGAGGGGTGTGGGGGATTGTGTACCAGAGAGGGAGTCTTTCTTTTACTTTTGAAAGAGAGGAGCAAACTGGGGGGTGGGGGGAGAGGGCTGGGTGGGTAGAGAAGTGCAGCAATGAATAGAAATCCAAATTTTCTGTAAATGTTCATTAAAATTATAAAAAAAAGAATTAGTACTTCCATGAATGTATATTAAATTTGAAGAAAATTAACTTGAAAAAAGGCCGTTATTCCTCAAATTTTCTAATTATTTAAAATGTCAGCCTGCCATGCTGTAAAATTAAAGAGGCTCTGTTTTTCATTACAACGACAGTAGTAAAGATTGTACAGAAGATTGAACTTGGTACCGAGAAAATCTAAAACGTATCATGAGACTGTCATATCCTATCCCTCACTCCATCCTCAACCTTGATGACTTAAAAATAATTCCAGCTTACCTCTGTCTGAGAATAGGAACTGGGGGAAAGAGAAATCAGTCACCAATCCAAACTTCCATTATTCTGGAATTTTGTAATACATGCAAAGTCCTCACCGACCCACTGTAGATCTATCCCAAAGGGAACAATCAAAGAAGACAATTGTTAGTATTTTTTAAAATATTTTCCACTAGTTTGTATTTTTAAAAATTCATTTGTCTTTTAATTTATTAATTTGAATTTTCATGTTCATTAATTTGTATTGTATGAGTATTTTTAGTATTTTACACTACTTTGGAGGAAATACAGCTAAATGCTATTTGGAAGCAGGGATAGTGAGAGTCTGCCTTTCTTTGGATGTGTTGTCAGGAGAGATCAGTACCTGGAGAAAGGCATCACTGCTGGTAAAGTTGTCATGGTTGGGGGCTGTTGAGATGAATACTACTCTCAGCGGCCCTGAAAACAGCAGATTGAACCCTGGTCTATCCTGTGCCGTCCTCACCATCTCCAGCCTATTGCTGCACTTCCCTGTGTCTGTCCATCTCATTGAGGTTCTTCCTCTCTTGCTGACTCTCTATCTTTCCAAACATGATATCCTTTTGCAAGAAATAACCTCTCCTAGCAACATGCCAGAAACATGTGAGATGAAATTTCACTGTCGTTGCTCCCAAGGAGCACTCAGGCTACACCTTTTCCAAGGCATATCTGTTTGCTTACATGGTTGTTGTTGTTGTTATGTGCCATCGAGTCGTTTCCGACTCATAGCGACTCTATGCACAACAGCTCTAAACCCTGCTCTATCCTGCGCCAACAGCACCGCCTCTGACACACCCATCCCAATTACCCCAGTCACCGAATCAATTCATCTCATAGAGAGCCGTCCCTCCACACTCCCAAGCATGATGTCCCTCTCCAAGGACCCGTCCCTCCTGGCAACATGTCCAAAGTATGTCAGATGAAGCCCCAGAATCCTTGCCTCTGAGGAGCAGCTTGGTTTAATCCTCTCCAAGATGAATCTGTTTGTTTTCCTGGCAGTCCATGGTACATTCAGTACCCTTCTCCAGCACCACAGCTCAAAAGCATCCACTCTCCTTCTGTCCTCCCTAGTCATTGTCCAACTCTCTGATGCATAACAAGCGATTGCAAATACCATGGCCTGTATCAGGCGCACCTTAGTCTCCAGAGAGACACTGTTGCTCCTGAGTACGTTTGAGAGGTAGTCTATGAAATAGTCAATGCTCTTCTCCAAAACCACAGTTCTAAGATATTGATTCTTCTTTTGCCATCTGTATTCATTGTCAGATGCATGTCTCGGATGCATAGTGAACAACTGAAAAGACTACATGACCTGAATCAGATGCACTTTAGTCTTCAAACTGACTGATGTTTTGGGTGCCAGAAGGGTCACTAGGTAAAGTAGGGGCAGGGGAAAAGACTCAACAGAATGGGTCTGCACAGTGGCTGTATTAATAGACTCGATGGCAGTGCAGTTTTTTCCATTTTATTTTGACTGTCAGGGACTGCAGTCTTCAGTATGGATTGAGATTCAATATCAAGAAAACAAAGATTCTCATCACTGGGCCGATTGGCAGGGTTATGATGGATAGTGGAAAGATTGAGATTGTTCACAGTTTTGGTTTGCTTGGATCCACAGTCAATACTCTTGGCACCAGCAGCCAGGAAATTAAAAGACATATTATGATGGGAAAGTCTGCAGTTAGAGACCTCTCTAAAGTGCTAAAGTGCAAGGATGTCAGTCTGGAGACTAAGGTGCACCTCATACGTGTCATAGTCTTTGCAATCAGTTGCTATGCATCTGAGAGCTGGACGATGACTAGGGATGATAGAAGGAGAAGTGATGCCTTTGAGCTGTGGTGTTGGAGAAGAGTATTGAATATACCATAGACTGCTAGGAAAATGAAGAGTATGAAGCTGGTCTGCTCCTTGGAGGCAAGGATTCTGAAGCTTCGTTTGACATACTTTGAACATGTTGCAAGGAGGGACCAGTCCTTGGAGAGGGACGTCATGTTTGGGAGGGTGGAAGGACAGTGCAGGAGAGGAAGACCCTTGATGAGATGGATGGATTCAGTGACTGGGGAAATAATGGGGGCAGGTGTGTAGGAGATGGTGAAATTGGCACAGGATAGGGCAGAGTTTAGGGCTGTTGTACATAGGATTGCTATGAGTCGCAGGCAACTTGACGGCACATAACAACAACAATGGACGAGGCAGTATTGAGTAACTAATGTTCAATAAAATCGCTATGTTGTTGTTGTGTACCATCAAATCAGAACTGCCCTGTGGCTGAACATCTATTTGATTCCAGAGGCGATCACACAAGAGTTTGTCCACCTTTTTCTTGAAGAGCTCCTGGTGGATTTGAACCATGTACCTTTGGGTTGCCAGCACAACTTACCACTAGGCTCCCTATGAGATGTGATGGAGTCAATTTTACAACATCCAGTGCATGCTGATTTTGTTTATAAAGTCATAAGATCTGAAATGACAGAAAACATATTTCATTCTAACATCTTTTGTTTTAGAATGATCATTTACCAGACCTAATTGAAAACAATAGAATATTTCCAAATCTCGAGTATTTATTTTTCCTCCATGTCTAGCCAGTAGGTGACAAACTTATTATTACCTGTGTGACTCCCCGTGTGAGTCACTGGGCAATCGGTAACAGACGAATCTAGCCTTGTGAAAATAAAATGCGCTGACATCAGCTTGGTTCTGTTCTCACAAAGAGTGTCCCCGGAAGATGGAATGGAACCTCCCTATGGGGTTTTCAAAGTTGTAAGTCTTTACAGAAGTAGACTGACACATTGTTCTCCCAAGAAGTAGCTCTGGGTTTGAACTGCTGATAGTTTGGTTAGCAGCCTAATGCCTTCACCACAACACCACCAGAGTTCCTACAACAATACAACATCTTGTTTGAAAATACACTTTTGAAATTCAAGGTACTAGATCAAGCAAGTCTGTTGAACTGCCAAAGGGGCCCTTTAGAGTAGTGAGAGAAAATCTTCACCCTGAAACCCACAGTGTCCCTTTTCAGCAGGAAGTAGCTAAGAGAATACGCCATCCCCTTTTCCTTATCAATCAGGGTGAAGTCTCTCTCAGGGAGGAGTGATAGGGAATGGCAAGGGACACACAGACAAAGGAGATTAATCAGAACTGGCTTTGACAAGCACTGTGGCAATTGGACAATTAAAACAGACATTGGGGGGTAAAGAAGAACGAACTGGGGAGGAGGGTGGAGAAAACAGTGCAACAATGAATGAATGAAAACCCAAAATCTCTGTAAATGTTCATTAAAACTAATAAAATTTAATAATAATAGTAATAAAAAAAAGCAAGTCCGTTGAATAAGACACTTTATAGAGCTCATTTTCTCTTTTGCCAGCAGAGGGCGTATGAGGAAGAGAGAAAGCATTCTTTCCTGACTGAAAGGCTTTGTATTCTGTGAAACATGTACAAGGGAAGTTGTTATCCTCCCCCCTTTATTCTAAGAATACTTTAAGTGTAAATTTCAATTTGTTACAAACATGTATGGCTTAATTACTAGATTTCTAATGCAATCAGTACCCTGAATTTTTCATTGAAATCATGTATTAGAATTTTTTTTTTAAAATTGGAGTATTTTGAAGCAATCTGTCTAAAATGCCTTCTTTTGTTTTCAGTAATAGCAAGTAATTAGACTCTTTATATGGATTTTCTAATTTCATTATAGATGTATTTAAATATGTATTTTCCCCATAACTTTTAAAAAAATTGATATTTTAACATTCCATTCATTCATTGTTGCTCCCACATACCTCTTAAGAGAGCCATTTGGTCACTTTGATACACAGAATTGTTAAGAACAGTTTGCAATTTGTTAATCAAGCAATGTGCATTTTAAAACACAATTAAATAATGCAAAAATAGAATTCTATAGGTCTTTTTGTATGCTTTTTGTCTCTCCTACAGCAGTGTATCTCACATACCAAAACAAAACCAAACTTGCCACAGTTGACTCATGGCAACTCTGTCAGATTTCCACAGCTGTACGTTTTAACCTGAGGGGAGCTGGTGGTGCAGTGCATGGAACGTTTGCTTCTAACAAAACAGTGGTTTGTCTCTGGCTGTTTGAAATCACCAGTGGCTTCTTAGGAGAAAGAGGGGCAATTTCCTTCCATGGGATTTACAGCCTCTGAAAACCCATTGGAAGGTCATCTATGAGTCAGCTCTGACTTGAGAGTAATGAAGAAAGTCTTAGACCAGCACACTGCACTTTTCCCCCTCTCTCTTGTGGATTTGAGGTTCTGAAACACTAACTTTTCACTTAGCAGTCCAACATCTAACATAATCATGGTTTCTTGAGTTGTACCCCTTTAAACAAACTGTTTAAATAAAGTTTCAGTTTCTATATGAAGATTGTGTTCTCTTGCAACTTTAAATTTGTTTCATTAAAGTCCTCTATCGGTTGAGTACAATTTAAAAAATCTGAATCTTTTAAAGTTCTCTGCCTAAAACGCCTCCTTTTATTTTGAGTAATAGCAACCAATTAGGCCCTTTATGTTTATTTAATGATTTAATTATGCAAAGATTTAATTAAAATTTTCCCCCAAAATATTAGACCATATGTTAAACTATGTAATTCAATGCTCATAACAGCTTGCATGTAGCTCTTATTCAATCATAATTCAAACAGAAACCTGACTTTTTGTCTTTCAACCTGTCACTGCTTTGGAAGTGGAGCACAAGAGATACCATCCCTGTGAAGATAAATCTCCGCACTGCTTACTCCAAGAACCAGCAATCACTTTCCTCTTTTTTCTTGCTGTGGATTTCGGCTTTTAGAATCTAATTATTTTTCCCTTTTAAATATCAATCAAGATTATATAGAAAGTACTTAGATCACTGATGGCTCAAGTAAGTGGTTTCTAAATGTTTTTCTGTTAATATAAATTCATATCTGTATTCTTACTTTGTCATAATTTCATTGTTCTTATCTACGCTGTCAGTTCTAAATTTAGTCCATTTATTGACGCAGCCTGTAAGATCATGTAAAAAAGTAAAAAAAAAAAAAAATGATGCTTTAATGAAAGGAAAAACTAGAAAAATGACACCATTCTTAGAAGTGCTAATTCTATTCCTCATTTATTCACTGGGGAAAAATGCCCTTGACTTGAGGGATTTTACCACTTTGTTGAGCAAGTAGGAGCACTAATGTGTCATTTGGTGGACAACTGTTTCCTGGTATTGGAACTTAGTGTTGAATTTCCTGACTAGCTACAATGAATAACATGCTAGAATAAAAACTAGTTCTTTGAAGGAAGCCAAGCTGAATGAGGAAGTACAGTCTTACCTTTGGTGAGGAATCCACCTGTTCTTAAGAAGGAGTCTTTCAAAAACACTGAACACGGAAGGTCTTCCTCTGGTCATCCCATAAAGACAAGTTTGTAATTTAGGAAAGGAGCGACAGGAAAATAAAAGGGCAGGTCTTCAGGACTGAGGGCAAAGGAAATATACCTGGATTAGCAAATAATGCTGGAGAATTGATTCCAGGGCAGCAGTGACAGTCCCCACATTAGTTTCTTACCCTGTTCATTCCCAGAGTCATTACTCCATTTTGCGTCTAGTTTTATCCTCTTAAAATGCAGAGTCATAGGGAGCTCTGGTGGCCTCGTGGCAAAAAACTGCACTACAATCCCAGAGGTATGCAGTTCAAATCCACCAGTTCTCTGCTGGAGAAGGAGGGTAATCTCCTCCTGTACCAGTCAAATCCCATTTGATAATACACATACACAAAATAATAAAATTTTTTAAAAAATTTTAAAAATGCAGAGTCATGATGTTACTTCCTTGTTCATGGTTACATGCTAACTTCCTTATATATTTAGAGCAAACAATATGTTTATTAATTTACTGACCCTTTATGTTTATGTAATGATTTAATTATGCAAAGATTTAATTAAAGTTTTTTCCCCCTAAATATGTGACGTTTGGCTTTGTTTTGGTATGCGAGATACACTACTGTAGGAGAGAGAAAGAGCATACAAAAACGCCTACATATTTCTATTGATATAGTGATAACTCTCTGTAATACGTAGGTGGATGTGACACTCCTTTCTCTGTCATCTGTGACCCTGGACAACATGATTTCAGTGTGGTTTTCCACATTTCCTTCCTCCTCTGCTTTTCACAGACCAGCCAAATGATGCTGTTCCCAAAGGTCCTTCTCTCTGCTCATACCTTACCCCAACTCTGCCAATACCTCGTTGTCTTTAGAAATTGATCTCAATGATGTCTCTTCCAGACATTTTAATTCTTAGCTGGAAATGATCTGCTCTTTCCTGGAGTGTCATGGAAATCGGCATCTCTAAAACGGGCTTCATCTCATCGTAGCTCTATTAGAAATAATTCTCCATTTGCTACTTGCACATCAGATGATCCCTGAGAGCAGGAGTTGTGCTTCATCAACAGGTCAGAATGACTTTGTACAGCGTGCAAGCTCATCACACATCCAAGGATGTCCGGTCCAGTTAGACATTTTGAAGCTCCAAAATGACTTACTTGGGGATCGAAGGAGAACTGATGCCTTTGAGCTGTGGTGCTGGAGAAGAGTATTGAATGTACCATGAACTGCCAAGAAAACAAACAGATTCATCTTGGAAAGGGTTAAACCGGGCTGCTCCTTGGAGTCAAGGATTCTGGGGCTTCGTCTGACATACTTTGGACATGTTGCAAGGAGGAATCAGTCCTTGGAGAGGGTAGAGGGACA
>NW_006399772.1:22085141-22136969 GCF_000299155.1 Elephantulus edwardii
CAATCTCAATCTCTTCACCATCCATCCTGATGCTGCCGATTGGTCCAGTGGTGAGAATCTTTGTCTTCTTGACATTGAGCCTCAATCCATATTGTATGATTCAAATAGATGCACTAAATACAAAAGGCAACAGTGACAGAATTAAGGCTGTCTACCATATTTTGTGAGAGTGGGGTGGAGCTCCCCAATGAAAACAAGCTTGGAAGGAGGAGTGGCATCCACTTCCGTAATAACTTGCCTCTGGGAAACCCTATGAACCTGGAGAGAGGATAAAAGACACCCAAATGTCGAGGACTCTCCTTCATAGAATCACTATGAGTTGCCTATGACTCAGCGGCACTTAACAACAACAACAACAACAAACCATATTTTGTAGCCTGAAATTGATCAAACATGTATTCAAGATGCATCTTAGTTGTTGGTGGCTGGAACGCACGAGAGGCAAAAGTGGTTGGAGAACGTGGCGTTGGTGACAGGAATAAAGCTAGAAGGTACATGATAGAATTTTGTACGATGATGTATTTATTCAGTGTAAATAATTTTTTAATTTTTATTTTATTATTTGTGTGTGTGTGTACCATCAAATCAGATCTGACTGGCACAGGAGGAGATTATCCCTTCTTCCTCGGCAAAGCATCTGGTGGATTCGAACTGTGCGCCTCTGGGATTGCAGTGCAGCTTCTTGCCACTAGGCCACCAGAGCTCCCACAAATAATTTTTTTAAAAACCACCATAAATGGTGACTTCACAGATGGACCTTTCCGGATGTTCTACTTGGGAATCTAATGGGCTACATCAGTGAAGACAGTGGAAAAACTCAAGATCAGACATCCAAACAAGGCCAGGGGCTGATTATGGGGCAGTCCATCAGCCACACGCATGCAAATTCAAACCAGAAAAGAAGAAAACAGACCCAAGTCCACAGGAATTAAAATTTACTTACAATGTCAAGAAAACCCACTAGATGGTCAGCTAGAAGTTGATTCTGACTCTATGGCAATAAGCTCTTAAGACTTTGAAGGACAAATGCTGAAAGGACAATTTGCTCATACTAAATATGTCTGAAAGGAGAATTCTCATGTGGCCAGCACTCACCACTTGAGCAGATACGTATACGGCCAACAGACATCTGCTGCGAAATAAATAGCCAAGACATTCCCAACTCTTTCAAAGATTCCAACAAGACTTTAAAATTTATTTTCTTTTAAAAGACTCTAAGTTTAAATATTTGTATTACAAAGCAAAATAAAGGAAAAATATCACTAAACAAAAACTAGAAGGTGTCCTCATTTATGGATAACCATACAGAATTCTATATTCAGGTCTAGCAATGCTTCTGTTACTCTCACAAACCTGTTGCCACTGAACTTTCAAGTCCTAGTGTCCATAGGGGCAGTGTAAAACTGCTTCACAGGATCTCCTGCTTTGTAAATATATTCACTGAAGCCAAACACCAGGTCTTTCTCCCTCAGAAGTGCTGACCTTTCAGTTAGGAGCCGAGAGCTGAGTGGTTAACACTGCACTACTGGGCCCTGTTTCCCATAACCCCGAACTCTCATAAATTACATTTCATCCTTTCTGCCAACTGCAGGCTCTGGGCACTGATTTGGAGCCGAGCCTGTACTTTTTGGATAAGAAGTCTCCCTTAGCTCGGTTACTCCTGACTGTTAAAGGGTAAAAAGAGGGCAGGGCACCGTAATTCCCTCCTCTCTTACCCTTTGCTCTGCAGCAGTGCCCTTCTGAGACTCAGCAGACCCTGCCTAACTGCCAAAACTCTGTGTGATACAGGCAGCCAGTTGAATTTTCCTGCTGAAATTACTTTACTGGTGAAACAAACACACATAAAAAAGTACTTTTACTCAATTTAAAGCATCTTATAAAAAATTAGAGCTCTGATTGTGTGTAGGTCTTAGGGAGTTTGTACTACAAACCCAAAGGCCTTGCTTCTCTGGTGGTTCAAATTCACCAGCTACTTGGTCAGAGAAAGATGGACATTCTTCTCCAGTGTGATTTACAGCCTCAAAAATCGGCTGGAGGGTCAGCAATGAGTTAATTCAGACTCAAGGGCAATCAATAAGTTTGAGTTGAGTGAGTTTTTGCCAAGAATTTAAAGGAGATTAATAATAATAACAACATTTCTTCTTAACTTTCCCCCCTCAGTGATAAGAGATGAGTTTGGGAATTGGCACGTGGTTTAGCAGTAAGGAAATGTGCTGCAATCGCAGAGGTATGCAGTTCAAATCCAGTGCTCCAGAGGATGAAATTGGGCAATCTCCTTCTGTGAAATTTGCTGCTTCTGAAAACCCACTGGAGGTCAGTCCCAACTCAAAGATACATAACAATACAGAACAATGAGAACTACATATGAGACAATAAATATGCTGAAGATTCTTTTGAGTAATATTTCTGAAGAATAGGATAATAGAATATGTATTTCCTACGAGTATTGAGAGAGTTAATTAGAAGACAGAAGCACACAAGAGGTTTAGCACATTAGAGACTCAGTAGAAAGGAATTTCCTATGTTTAACGTGTCCTGAGCACTCCATGGATTTGAGTCAGGTTAGAAAGCAAGATGTTGTTGTTATGTGTTGTAGAGTTGGAACCATCTCATAGTTCACCCTTCAGAGAATTTTCAGAGGCAGTAAGTCCCACAGGAGGAGATTGCCCATCCTACTTCTGTGGAGCGCCTTTGAGATTGCAGTGCAGCTTTTTACCACTAGGTCAACTGAACTCCCCAGCCTAGGAAGCCGTTGGCTTTACTCTGTCATATATTTCATTTTCAAGACATGTTTTATGATATTTTTTCCAATAGTAGCCAAAACTCTAAAAACTATACAACTTCAACTACTCCCCAAATGCTTTAAGTGAAATATAACAGCTCTTGGGTTAGTCCATAGCAATTGTACTTACGCATTCAAAGCTTAAAGTCAGTAATGTCAAATGTAGCACAATGAGCACAGTGACTGGAGAAAGGGATCATATACATGGACCAGAATTATTCACATAAAAGATTTCTCTAGTGAAAGGGAATAATAGAACCTGAAAGCCGTGTCTTTTTAAATACAGTATTTGTGCAGACTCCAGATGTTTTTACACTGTACATTGAGGTAAAATTTATCCTCACTGTGAGATCAAAACCACTTTTATTTTTAAGTCATACACATATGTTCTTTTCCTTGTGAGAAATCTGGGAGTTAAAAGAAATTTAGTGGGGTTTTCTGTTGTCTTGAGTGTTGACTCTATTTTCTTTTACTTCTCGTTGACTAAGTCTTAAATACACTTTATTTCCCACTGGGGGAAGGGAGTTTTTTAAGGTCACAGAATAAGCCAATTAGAAGCCAGTTTTTCAGACTTACATAGTTCATGCTCTAAGCCCTAGATCCTGTGGTCACCTTTGCAAAGAAATCATTAAGAGAAAAAAAGAAGAGTGCTCATTTTGAAAATTCTAAAAATGATATTAAAGCACTGTATTGAGCCTGAGATACTGTTGTTTGGTTTTTTTTTTGGTTTTTTTTTTGGTTTTTTTTTTGTTTTGTTTTTTAGATACTGTTTTGAATGTTAAAGATTAGTAAGACTCTGAAATGTGAGTAACTTATAATTGCATAAAAAATGTGTCAAAGATTGGTGAAAAAGTTTTCCTTTATCTTTTTTATTGGTTTGCAGATATTTATATACAGGTTTCATCCATGTATTGTGTTTTGTACAGTCATCCACATATATTGTATTTTGTATAACTAATTGTTACTGATCTAGGACTACCTTTCCTCTTCCTTCACCTCGCCTCTGCCCACTAACCTCCTCTATCCTAGTGATTACCCCTTCCCTTTTTCCTGCCCCCTTCTCTCCTTTCCTTCCTCCTGTCAAACATTTATACATACCTTTTTCTGTTATCCTATTTTCACACTTAAGCGTTTCATTTTAAAACCACAAATATATGGAGAAGATAGTAAAGAATATATACTAGTACCCTGTTTCTCCTACTTTGCATTGCTGTTGTTATTATATACTGTTAAGTTGGACCTGACTCACAGCTGACCCTCCAGTGGGTTTCTGAAGGCAGTAAATAGCATGGGAGGAGATTGCACGTTTTTCTTCCCTGGAAAAACTGTTGGATTTGATGCAAATACTTAAGCACTGGCAGCAATTCCTTACCACAAGAGCTCCCTACACTTTGAATTAGCATGTGTAGAGAAATTAGCATAGTTAGGGGAAGCATGTGCAAGGAAGTTAGCATAATTTGCCACAATTAATGAGCAGGTTACCTAAGATCTATACTTTATTCGAATTTGCTCAGTTTTCACCTAAAATCTTTTCCAGGTTCTACACTATTACATTTAGATGTCGTTTCTAGGTTTCTTTCAGCTGAGTTAGTTTCTCAGATTTCCCCTGTTGTTGTTTTTTATGGCCTTGGGAGTTTTGAAGAGTACTTATCAAGTGTTATCTAGGATGCTCCTTATTTTTATTTTTCTAATCACTTTCTCATCATTATAACTAGAGTTATGAATTTTTGGGAGGAAGGCTTCCAAGGTGAAGTGTTATTCTCATCATGTTATTCCAGGATTCATACTCCCTCACCTCAATGCTGTTGAGTTAGAATTGAACCTCGAATGGGTTTTCTGAAGCTGTAAATCACACAGGAGGAGATTGATTTCTAACCACCCACCTCTGGGTTGGCAGCACAACTCTCCACCCGCTGGGCCTCCCAGACTCCTATCAGCATTATATCACTTTTGATGTTGACCTTGATCACCTGGCTGAGGTGGTGTTTGTCAGGTTTCTTCCCTGTCAAATTACTTCCCCCAAACACCTCCCTCTACCCCCAGTGCTCTTTGGAAGAAAGTAGCTATAGGCAGTCCACATCTAGAAAAGGCCAAACTATTGTCCGCCTACCTCCTTTAGGGCAATTACTTGGATACATTATTTACCTGCCCATTAGCTGCTAGTTGTTCTGTGGGGGAAAAAATTGGGTCTTTTTTTTCCCCTCTAAGAGCAGTTTTTCCCTCCACCACAGTCTTGCCAAACCAACGAACGGACTGTCGCTGTAACTCAGAATTGACTCTGAAATAGTAAGTTTGAATTTTATTTTATTTTTCTCTGTAAATTTTTACTGAAATTAATAAATTTAAATAAAACAAAAAAACCACTTATGATTGTTGTGAAGATACACAGAAATAAGATATAGGAAGTAGAAATTATATAATGTAAATATTCCTCATACATAGTTTTCTCTCTTTGCAATGATGAAAGTTTGAATTTTAAAAAAATTAAAATATCTATTGATTCAATCCTTTAGTCATGTCACTGTAGACACATGGAAGTGTAACTGGAGCGCTCCTTAGAGGCAAAGATGGTGACTTACTTTGGGTATATTTTCAGGAGGAACCAGTTCTGGGAGCAAAACGTGCTGGGAAAAGTAGAGGGTTAGAGAAAGATAGGAAGACCCTGCCTGAGATGGACTGACACAATGACAGCCACAGGGACTTGAGCAAGCGAGAAATAGTGAGGACGACACAGGACAAAGCGAGGTTCCGATCTGTTGTTCAGAGGTCTGCTATGAGTAGTAGCTGACTTGACAGCACCTAACAACGACAGTAGACTTATGGTTGTGTATTACACTTTGGTTTCTCATTCAACAATCCTTTCTTCACTTCACTTTCTTCACTCTCCTAGGGAGCTCGGAAGGCGGAGTCTGTAGGGAGTTGTGGGGCTAACCCAAGAGTGAGTGTTGTCCCTCTGATGCTTCAACTTCACCAGCAGCTCCACAAAAGAAAGATTCCCCAGCTCTGCCTGTGTGATTTCCTTCCTTGGAAGCTCTCTGGTGGAAGGGTCACTCGGAGTCAGAAGTGACTTGATGGCAGTGAATTTTGGGTTTTAATTGGTATCATCAGTTGGTTTTCATTTATTCATTCTAATAGATCTGCAGTGAGCTCTCATTATTGTATTTGTAAGTGGCCTAGTGGTAAGAAGAAGGCACTTGGCTCAAATCCACCAGCTGCTCCTCAGTGGAAGGATGGATAATCTCCTCCTAAGTGATTAACCGCCTCTGAAAACCCACTGGAGGGTCAGCTATGAGTCGCTCCAACTTGATGACACACAAAGACAACAACAGTGACATATGATGGGGAGTATCTTTTCATATGCTTATTTGTCATTTCTATATCTTTTTTTGGTGTAGTATCTGTTCAGATCTTTGTCCATTTTTGGAAATTGGGCTATTTTATATTTTATAGAGAATCTATAAACAAAAATTTAAGTTGAGTGAGGAAATACACAGTTTAAGTTGGCTTGTAATAATGGCATTCCTTTATGTAAAAAGATTTGAAGATTTAATGAATCACAAACATAAGGATGTAAAATTTTAAACATGTGAATGAGTGAGCTAACACACACACACACACACACACACATTTATTGAGCCCTTCTCTTATTAGGTTAGGCAATATAGTAAATTCTTTCTTACATCAGCTCATTAATTCCAACAACAACAACAATGTACAGAAGTGGACAGTCTTATTTTCCCCCTTATTATAAACGGAAAAAAGTCCAAACAGAAACTCAGAGGAGGAACATGCTCTCTGCTAGGTAATAGATCTTAAAACCTGATGATCTAAGGTTTTTTCCCTTACTTCCACAGCTAAGAAAAGTATATTGCATTTAATCACATGTGAAAATAGAGAGAAGTTACAGAAAGTATTTAATTTATCTTTAATTATCCAGATTTATAAACCTCAAATTTGGTATGTAGCATACCATATTTAGGTAATGAAATAGAGATCTATGTTTTTCCTTTGATGTTTAAATCTGAATTAATTAATAAAACCTTCATTTTTTAAAAGCAAACAAAATATAATCTCACAATCAAGTTGGCTCTGTGGCAAGAAGCTGCCCTGCAGTCCCAGAGGTGAGTGGTTCAAATCATTGATGCTCTGGGAAACCTCCTCCTGTCAGATCCAATTTGACAGTTGTTGTTGCCATTAGGTGCCATTGAGTCGTAGACGACTCATAGTGACCCTATGAACGAAAGGCTTGAGCACTGTTCATAGAGTTTCTGGAGGCAAACCATTTCGGAAGTGGATGCCGCTCCTGATTCCAAACTTGTTTTAATCGGGAAGCCACACCAGACACTGTCCACCATGGGTAACCATTATCACATTTGGCACATCAGTGTCACAGTGTTTAGCATCACAGCAACCATGAGTTACCTCTCTGTACAGCAATGCACAGAACAGTGCTATTCCACTTAGAAGAATGTTTTGAAAAAAACCCCAATTTGAACCAGGCCTGAGGGCCGCAGATTAAAATCACCCCCCTTGGGCTTGGTAACATAACTTTCTGACAGTACATACACAAGAACAATTAATTCTTTTTTTTTTTAGAAAAAGGAGTTCCTATCGCACAACAATCAAGTTGGCCCTTCTTTCTCACCACATTTTGAATCAGACAAATGACTTCTAAGAGCCATTTATTTCCTTATTTGATAGGGGTGATTAATAAAAAATAATTCCTAAAGACAATTAGTCATGACCAGAGCCACAGTGTTCTTACAGTTGGTGGCTGGCTCTGAGCCCGGCAATGGGCCCTGGTCTGGAACTGGGTGTTCTGCCCTGGTGTGTTCTTTACTGGGGAGCTGTCAGGTACTGAGTTCCCACAGTGCCAGGCACGATGCAAGTGTAGAAAGGTTCAAGGTCCCTGTTCCCCATTAACATCCAAGGCATACCAGTCATTTGTCAGGAAACAGAAGATAAGGAACCTGGTGGACCCTGAGGGACACAGAGAATGGAATCCTTGCTTTGCTTTGGGTAAACACTTCGCACTGATGGGTGGAAAACTCCTGCTGTTTCTCATCCAACGGCCCTCAATGATGAATGAGTCCTCTTTGAAGATGAGAAAAGATTGAGGTACTTTCATTCCTGATATTTCTAGATTTTGCTGTTGTTATTGTTGTTATGTGCCAATGAGTTGCCTGTGACTTGGCGACCCTGTACAATAGCTCTGAACCTGCCCTATCCTGAGCCAATCTTATCATCTTTGACAGATCCAAATCCATTTCTCCAGTCACTGAGTCAATGCATCTCATTCTGGGACTTCCTCGCCTGCGCTGTCCCTCCACCTTTCCAAGCATGAAGTTCTTCTCCAATGACTGGTCCCATCTGGCCATGTGCCCAAAGTAAGTGAGACAGAGCTTCAGTTTTCAGTGAAGGACACAAAAAGCCAACACTGTGTTTTATAAATTGTATTCTATTTTGCATTTAAAATATTAATGCTCATAGCTTGCAAAAGCAAACCCCTGAAATGTAATCCACTTGTAGCAATTACACGAGAAACTCACAGGATTTATAAGAATGTCAACTCATAGTGAACTAGAGAGGCAAGTGACAGAATTCTTGCAGGAGGCCTGTGTTTGACTCCCAGTCAGTGCACTTCATGTCCTGTCTGTAGAAGAGGAGGCTTTTATGTTGCTAAGATGCTGAACAAGTCTCAGCAAAGCTTCTAGAGTATGGCAGTCTACTTCTGAAAATTACTGAACTGATCCTGATAGGGACGAGACAGCAATTTGTCCAGGACTGGTTAGATAACACCTAACAAAGAACCAGCGAACCCTCTGGTGACTTAGCAGGTAAGGAGTTGCGCTGTCAGCTCAAAGGCACAGAGTTGGAATTCACGAGCTGCTCTGAGGGAGAGAGATGAGCAATCTCCTATCGAACGATTTATAGCCTCAGACAGCTCACTGGAAGGTCAGTTACGAGTCGTTTCAGACTCAATAGTATATAGTGACATCAACAATGAACCAGTGGTGAGATTTGGCTATAGATAAAATGCTTAGAGTTACCTGAAGGAAATATTTTATTTAATATTCAATAGGACACCTTTGTGACAGATTTAACCTTATTTGTATGACAGAGAAAGTCTAATCCTAACTTCTTGCTAAATGGTCTGTAGAAATGACTGTTAGGGTTGCAGGAAAGAACACAGTAGGGCAAAACACAGGCGGCTGCGGATGGCTGAGGGGGCCGAGGGCGACGCTACTGCAGATTTTGCAGGTCTGAGAGTAATCCTTAAAAAACAAGAGGCATTGATGCTGGTAACTTTCCTTGGGAACTAAAGCTCTACTTGGTCAGAGTTTTAGTAACAATTTAGATTTAAGAGGCCCTTTGGGAGCTGAAGTAGAAGTTTTTCTTGCCTATTGTATGTGAAGCCTGGTGCAGTGCTGGACACAACGGACCGTCCAAAGACATTGGGGGAATGGGTTCCGAAAAAAGTCACCGTAACTGAAGAAATTATTTTCCAAGTTTTTTTATTTTAACTTAAAAAATATTCAGAATTGGATAGTATAAGAGGATAATTATTTCCCTTCAGGCTTTTTGCATTTAGTATGTCTCCTTACACCCACTTCTTGGGGGTACACATAACGTCCTATCATTTTTCTCTTTAAATGTTCAAGTAAGCAACAAGTTCAGCACCTTTTTCTTTCTTTCTTTTCTCTTTTTTATTTTTTTAAAATCATTTTAATGAACATTTACAGAGAATTTGGATTTCCATTCATTCATTGCTGCACTTCTCTCCCCTCCCAGCCCTCTCCCCCCGCCTCCCAGTTTGCCCCTCTCTTTCAAAAGTAAAAGAAAGACTCCCTCCCTGGTACACAATCCCCCCGCACACCTCCCACCACCCCAAGTACATTCCACTATGCAACCTTAATTGTGGGCTCTTGTGATAACCATAATACCCTATCATACATCGCTTTTAAGTTATTCAGTCCCTCATCTGTTTCAGTGCAGTATACATAATTTATCCAGTTTTTCTCAGTCTTACCCCCACCCTGATATCAGGCCTATTTTACAGCAGTGGCACCATGCAATATTTGTCCTTTTGTGACTGAGATATTTCACTCAGCATAATGTCCTCCAGGCTCACCCATTTTGAATAATATTGGATGAGTTCCTCGTTTTTCAGTGCAGCATAGTATTCCATTGTGTGAATATACCACAGCTCCTCTATCTATTAGTTTGTTTATGGGCACCTAGGTTGTTTCCAACTCCTTGCTATTGTGAACAGAGCTGCGATAAACATGGGTGTGCATATATCTGCTTGGATGTCAGTTATGGTCTCTTTGGGATATATTCCCAGTAGTGGAATTGCTGGGTCAAATGGTATCTCTATTTGCAACTTTTTGAGAAAGCGCCATACCGCCTTCCGCAGTGGTTGCACCATTTTACACTCCCACCAACAGTGAATAAGGGTTCCAGTTTCTCCACAACCTCGTCAGCATTTGTTGCTTGCTGTTCTGTTAAATTTTGCTATTCTGACTGGGGTGAGATGATATCTCATAGTTGTTTTGATTTGCATCTCTCTTAGAGCTAGGGATTTCGAACATTTCTTCATGTGCTTGTTGGCCATCTGAAGCACCTTTTTCTTAAGCACTCTACTCCTCTCAGTTGGTCCAAAGTGATCATTTCTATTTTCCAACAACAGAGCAACAGAGGCTCTGTGATCATGGTAGCTCCCCTGCCAGGTAAGTATTGCAATGGAGGCTCTGACTGACTCATTGCCACGTGTTCCGGCTTACTTTCTGATCTTCTGCTCCAAGAACTGCATCAGCACTATGTTGTATCATAGATGAAAAGAGGGCCCTTCCCACGGAGAACCCGTTACCATGACCACCATGATGGAGCAGATGGGTAGGTGAAGACAAGCTACCACAATTGGTTGCAAGGTGAAGAATACTCACCCTTTCCTCCTGAGGTGTGGTGTTTGTGCCTTTGGTTCTTTTGGTGTCTATTTGAGAGCTTCAACTGGGGCCATCTCAAGCCTTCTGGAAGCTTCTAACTTTGTTTAACATCAAAAAGAAATTGAAGATACTGGGTTTTTTGCTTGGGTTTTTTCCTCAGGCCACTGAAAGATCACTTTTTTCCGTCCCCACTCCAGGGATATCATTTCAACAGATTGAACACATGGCTGTGGAGTCAGAAATGACTCATAGCTGACCCTTGAGCGGGATTCAGAGGCTGCAAATTGTACGGGAAGAGATTGCTCGTCTTCTCCCTCAGAACTGCTATTGGCTTCTAACCCCAGAGAAGGTGTGACTTTGAGGTTAGCGGTGCAATACCCTGTGAGCTTAGCCACCAGAGCTCCCTACCCACTTACTTCGTTGCTGTTATGTGCCATGCTGTTGGAACCAACTCATCGCTGACCCTTCAGTGGTTTTTCAGAAGCTGTGAATCACACAGGAGGAGACAGCTCATTTTTCCTTTTTGGAGAAGCTAGTGGATTCAAACCTTATGCCTTTGAGTTAATAGCACAACTCCTTAACCCACTAGGCCACCAAAGCAGGGAAAACTGTGGTCCATAGTGAAAGAATCTATTCAAGGTATTTAGAAGAAATGAAGAAAGGTTTTTATTTATTTATTTATTTTTAATGACAATCTGTGCCTGGTTTTAACTGTTTTAGGGCTAACATTCTTCTAGGTGGTATAGCACTGGTCTGTCCATTTGCTGTACAGAGGACTCGTGGTTGGTGTGATGCTGAACACTGTGACACTGAAGTGTCAAATGCGATAATGTTTACCCACAGTGGACAGAGTTTGGTGGAGCTCCCCAATTAAAACAAGCTTGGAAGCAGGAGTGGCATCCACTTCTGAAATAGCTTGCCTCCCTAATTACAACAAACTTGGAAGCAGGAGTGGCATCCACTTCTGAAATAGCTTGCCTCCAGAAACCCTATGACCTTGGAGAAAAGTGAAAGTTATACAAGTATTCAGGTCTTTCATTCATAGGGTCGCTATGACTCGATGGCACTTAACAACACTTAACAACAACTCTCCCTTTATTTGTAAAAAGAGATAATGATGATTACCAAAATAATGCTATGACTACACCTTTTTAGACAATCTTTCTCAAGCATGTAGCACAGTTTTTACAGCAAACTTGCAGAAGTTACATGCTATTAAGTTAATTTTTATTTTTTTCCCAAAAATAAGATCACACTAAGTGATGCTTTGGACTGGTTTGTATAAAAAGTTAATCCTAGGGTCGCACAATTTGAGGGGCTGGGGGTGTGTGTGAAGGAAATTGGAAGGATCTGGTGTAAAAAGCAATGTATATCAACTTTGTAAATAAACCAGTCTAACATAAAAATTCTTTTAAAAAGTTATTATTTCTATATTTTCAGATCAAACTTGGAAGCAGTCTATTTAAATGAAAAGCATACAAATTTAGTAAAATGATTTTACTTACTTAGCGTGCTAAGTAACATTTGTTACAGAAAGAGCATAGATTATTGCATACATGTCTTTAAGTATAATCTCTGCACATATTAATGAGCATTCAGTGATGTTTTGCCACCCTGTCACTGGTGGGACTTCTCAATAGACTCTGAAATGAAATGGTTCTAGTCACTACGTGCCAGTGCCGGCCACAGCAATGGCGACTGTGAAGGCCAATGAGCCACAGTCACTGAACCAAGAATTGCCTGTCCTTTTGATCATAGGGATTAATCACCATAGTTTCACCAGTCACACTGCACTTGAAGATCAATAATGGCCAGCATAGTGTCTTAAAGCTACGCCGTCACATGGCCTCTATCTAGATGGGTCTGTACAGGGAGATAAAGTAAGCCAAAAAAGAAGCACTGACTCTGTGTAGTCTCAAATTCTGGTTTCCTAGGCCATCTCTTCCTTAAGTCACTAACCTCATATTGCATCCTCGGCATTTATTAGGCTTTGGTAGAAGGAAAGGACCATATACTAAATGCTTTTGAAGAAGCAGAGCTGAAAATACAGTTTGTCTTCCTGTGCTGGAATAAGTGTACAAGCCTCTGACCAGGCTTCTAAGAACAAAATGAATAGATTTTCTAAGAACACCTGTCTTGGTGTCAAGGAGATATTGTTGTCGTGGTTGTCATGTGCTGTCAAGTTGTCTGCGACTCATAGTGGCCTTATGTACAACAGCCCTAAACCCTGCTCTATCCCTTGCCAATCTTATTGTCTCCGACACACCTATCCCCATTACCCCTGTGACTGAATCAATTCATCTCATCGAGGGTCTTCCTCTCCTGTGCTGTTCCTCCACCCTCCCAAGCATGATGTCCCTCTCCAAGGACTGATCCTGCCTTGCAACATGTCCAAACTATGTCAGACAGAGCTTCTGAATCTTTGCACCACCCTCTCGAGGACAAACTTTTTTGTTGTCCTAGCAGTCCATGATACATTCAATACTCTTCTCCAACACTAAAGCTCAAAGGCAATAAAAATATGGTGTGTGTGTTTTGTTTTGTTTTTTTAAAGAGTGACATTTATAAAAAAATGTTTTTATCAAAGTTTCTGTTCAGTCAACTCTGAGTCATGGTGGCCCCAGGTGTGTCAGAATAGAGTACTCCTCAGTTTTCCAAGGCTGAACTTTAAAAGTGGGTTGCCTAGCTTTTCTTCTGGGCACCTCTGTGTAGCCTGGCACCTCTAATCCTTCAGTACTCTGAGGCACAGAAAGGTTAAAACCTCTACCTGATCACATGGTTAAATAAGCGATGATGCCAGACTTGAAAACTTGTATATTATGGTCCCAAAGCTGAAGCTCTTTTCTCCTCATTCTTCTATCATCCTAGAACACTGAACAGACCATTTTAAATTTTCAAAGGTGAAAATAGTGTCTTATCTGCATACCTGCCTTAGCTGCAGAAGTTAAGGATGCCCTTTCATCCCTTAAGCATATTCACATTCCCCTGTAGAATGACATTTGCTACTAGGTCAGCAACCCAAGGGGAAATTGTTGGATTGTATATAGAGTATTACTAAATATTGGGTATTTGTGAGTCAAATATGTGAATTAAAAGTGAAAATAGATGACTCAAATCCTCCTTTCAAGGAAGTTTGGGGAAGAAGAGCTCTGTATTGTACATAAATAGAAGGATATGTTCATGTGTGTTTATAAACCAGATTGTTAGAACCAAACGTAATGTTGGAAGCAGTAAAAGTCAACAAAACTCTGGTCTACTCATGTACCAGGTCACCTTCCCCTGGGCCTGGAATATCTCTGTAGACTGTGTATGATACGTATTTGCATCCTGCTCATCTGCCTCCCTTCCTGCTCCTACCGTTCTTGCTTGGGTTCCTTTATTAGTCAAACCAGCCTACGCAAGTGAAGCTGACTAGATCTTTTTCCTTCTTTCAATGAGCTACTGGTGGATCTCCAGCCATCACCTGGGAGAATACGTAATACATCACAGGAAGATTATCTCACACAGTTTTTACATATGTTGAAATTATTTGTCTGAAGAACCTGGCATATTATTGAACACAACTTGCTATCTATTGTCAAGTCACAACTGACTCAGAGCTGACTCGCCCGTGGATTTTCAGAGACTGTAAATCACACAGGAAGAGACGGCCAATTTTTCTTCTGTGGAGCAGTTGGTCAATTTGAACCATGTGCCTATGAGTTGGAAACACAACTACTTACCCCTAGGCCACCAGAACGTCACTGAACACAGAGGAGAAGGCATCTGTGATGGTTAGTTTTATATGGAAATATAGATAGATTATCGTTCCTACTGACTCACGCAGTAATCTAGGTATTGATGTGGAGATATCTTGTAAATGTGGCTATCCTTGATCGTGTAGATAGTCCATTGAAAATGATTGGAAAACATTAAAAATAAAATTAGTAAAATACAAAAATAGTGCAGGCATCTAGTTAAAGATACTGGCATTCCCTCAATGCTCAATTTAAAATGAAATATAAAACAATAAAGTGTAATGCTTCTTAATTACTAAAATTTAACAATGCATTCCTGTAGCACAAACAAAAGTTGCATACATACACCATGATTACTACAAAAATGTAAATATGGACATGTTGATTGTTGTTGTTATGTACCATCAAGTTGGGACCGACCCATTGCTGACCCTCTGGTAGGTTTTCAGATTAATTACATTGGAGGAAATTCCCATCCTCCCATAGACCAGCCAGTGGCCTCGAACTGTGTGCCTCCAGACCTGTGGTACAGCTTCTTGCCACTAGGCCACCAGAGCTGTGCACACATATCTCATTTTTGCCTTTCATGAAGGTTTTATCCCCAAGAATGGCTAACTGCTTTTCCCCCCTTCCTCCTCCAGAGTCAGTCTGACTGTCAAACTACATTCTCGGTTGTCAAAATACTCATGACTTTGGGACATTAATTTGGTAAATATCTGTGATACATGAAAAGCATGAATCCATACTATATGACTTCTATCACATATAAATATGTGCTCAATTGTGTATACATGTACATAGAATGCAGAAGGACATGGACGAATAACTGTGGGTATTAGCCATTCTTGGGGATAAATAATGAACAACTGTGGGTGGCTTTGGTGTTGTTCCCCCCCTCTGCTTTTCTGTTTCCTATAATCAACATCTTTTTCAAGGTTTTAGATAATAGATTATACTATTTTAAAACCTGCATGGGGTTCCCATTGCTTGTAGAATAGTTAGCTATTCACACCCAAAAAATAATTTAATAAGATTAGTGTATCTCAGAGGAAAAAGAAATTTTGCCTTAAGACTGAAGCGTCAACTCCCGATGTAGTTTCCAGTCTGCTGTCCTGCCCTGTAGATTTGAATCTCACCAGCTCCCATTACTGCTTAAGCCAATTCCTTAAAATAAGTGTGTGTACATCTAACCTAACGTTTTTGTTTGCCAAGGTAATGCTAACAGAGTACTCAGTAATTACAAATATTTCTGTCCCTTTCTTCTTCCACCTACTCTTTCTTGCTGTTGTTCAGTGCGAGTGTGACTCATAGTGACATGCCACACTAATAACCACATAATATCCCATAAACAAATACAGACATGAAATGTTTAAAAATTTAGGATATTTTGTAGGGACAGTATGTGTGGTGATGCTGGAACATTTAAAACAAAATAGGTAACAGGCGTAGAGTAAGTTGGGTGAGACTTGCTCTAGAATGATGAGAAGTTTAAACAAAAGGAAGAAATGATGAAGAGAGATGAACAGAAGATTTTAAGGAGCAGCTTCAGAAGATCAAGCAAAGTATTACAATGAAATGTGCAAATACCTGGAGATAGAAAACTCAACAGGAAGACAACTTATTTCTCAAGCTGAAAGAGTAGAGTAAAATCTACAAGCCTTGCATTGTACAATAGTGAAGGATTGTATAAGCAAGATATTGAATGATGTAAAAAGCATCATCAGAAGAAGGAAGGAATTCACAGTGTCACTGTTCCAAGAATAATTGGTTTATGTTCAACCGTTTCTGGAGGTGGTAGTACATGATCAAGAATCAGGGATATAAAAAGAAGAAGTCAAAGCTGCACTGAAGGAACTGGTGATAAATTAGGCTCTAGGAATTGACAGAGTACTAACTGAGTTACAGTAATAAATACAATCTTTGATGTACTGATCTAGGCCAAGAAATTTGGAAGACAGCTTTTTTTGCTAACTGATTGAAAGAAAGAGAGACATATTTGTGCTCCTCTCACAAAAAGATGGTCCAAATATACAGAAATTATAAAGCAATATCATTACTATAATACACACAAGGAAAACCTCACTGTAAAAAATTTTTAAATGGCATGAGTTGCACAGACACAGGGAATGACCATAAATTTGACCTGGATCCAGAAAAGGTCATGGAACAAAGGACATCACTGGTGATTTGAAATAGATCTGAAAGCAGAAAATACCAGAAAGATATTTACTCATATTTTATTAACCATGCAAAGGCATTTGACTGTGTGGATCATAACAAATTATGGATAATATTGAGAAGAGCAGGAATTCCAGGACAACTAATAGTGCTCATGAGGAATCTGGTCATAGACCCAGAGCCAACTGTTTGAATAAATCAAGGGGATAATGGACTAAAATGAGGGGAAATGTGTATCAGGTTTGTATCCTTTCACTAAACCTGTTCAGTCTGTATGTTGAGCAAATCATCTAGAAGAGGAATGTGATTTCATGGCAGGAGGAAGATTCATCAACAACCTGCAATAGACAGATGATGCAACCTTGCTCGCATAAAAGGAAAAAGTCTTGAAGCACTTGTAATGATGAGTTTAAAAAAAATGATGAGCCTTCAGTATGGATTGCAAGTCAACATAAAGGGAACAAAAAAAATCCCTCAGGTCTGGACAAACAAGCAACATCATGATAGAGAAAGGCTGAAGTAATCAATGGCTTATCCAAGTTTACTCGGATAGGGTCACTATCAGTAGCTGTTGAGTGACTGGCACCTAATAAAAACAATCAACACCCATGGAAGCAGCAGTCAAGAAATTAAAGGATATATTGCATTGGGCAAATCCACTGCCAAGGACATCTTTAAGGTACTAAAGAGGAAGGCTATTATTTTAAACACTTCTATCATAGTGGGCTTCACCTAAGTTATGATATTTTCAATTGCTTCATATGCATGTATAAGTTAGACAATGGGAAAGAACTGATGTCTTTGAATTATAGTTTTGATGATGATTATTAACTCTGCCACTGACTGGCAAAAGAACAAACAAATCTGTGTCAGGGAAAGTGCGGATTGCCCCTTAGAAACAAGGATTCTGAGATTCCAACGCACGTACTTGGTGCAGAAAGATCTTAATGCTTGGTTAAGTAGAGGGTCAGCAGAAAAGAGGAAGACCCTCAAGGAGATGGATTGATACTATGGTTGTCACCATGGACTTAAGTGTGGTAGAGACTGTGAGGCTAACAAAGGTTAAGTACATACATGTGAAAATTGGTCAGTGAGTAAAGAATATCAAAGAAGACTTAAGGCCTTTGGATTATGGTATTGGTGAAGAATATTGAATATATTGTGGACTGACTAAAGAACAATCGTATCTTTCTTAGGAGAAGTACAGCCAAAATGTTCCTTAGAAGGAACATTTATGTGATTTCATAGCAGGAGGAAGATTCATTAACAACCTGCAACAGACAGATGATGCAACCTTGCTTGCATAAAAGGAAGAAGACTTAAAGCATTTAAAATGATGAGGCTCTAAAATGATGAGCCTTCAGTATGGATTCCAAGTCAACATAAAGGAAACAAAAATCCCTCAAACCTAGACAAACAAGCAATATCATGATAGAGAAAGGCTGATGTAGTCATAGTTTGGACATATTAACAGGAGGAGCTAGACTGTGGAGAAGGATATAACAATGGGAAAATAGAGTGTCAATGGAAAAGAAGAAGACACTCATTGATTGAGTGACTGGAAGAAATCTTAAGCATAGCAAAGACTGTGGGAATCTTACAAGGTCAGGCAGGGTTTGATACTATGAGAGCCACCTGATAGCACTCAATAAAAACTTTTTGGGTAAAGAGAAAGACTATATACAATGAATGATATTTAGCATGTTATCACTAAAGAAAAAGGAGGCACAAAGAGGTGCAAAAGAGTTATAGAAAACATAAGTTTAAGGCATCTCACTCAAGGTGGATCAGAGACCTGAGAATAAAGCCCAAAACCATAACATTCATAAGAGACAAACGCTAGTCCATCCAAGGTATAAAGAGACAACCAAATACAACCAAAAATGCACAATGTGAAGAGGATAAAATTGATTTGTGGGACCTTCTAAAGATTAAATCCATGTGTGCATCAAAACTTTTTCCAACAGGGTGAAAAGAAAACCTACAGACTGGGAATAAGCATTTGGTAATACCATCTCAGATAAGAATCTTATAATAAAAGTTTACAGAATACTCCTGGGCCTCCACAAGAAAAAGACTGATAACTCAATTATAAAAGGGGCAAAAGACATGGAAAGAATTTTCACAGAGGAAGATATTAGAATGGCAAACAGACACATGAAGAAATGTTCCAAATCACTGGCAATAAGAGAGATGCAAATGAAAACCACAATGAGGTACCATCTCACTCCAGTAAGAGTGGCAAAGTTTAACAGGGCAGCAAGCAATAAATGTTGGAGAAGGTGTAGTGAGAAAGCAACTTTTATACATTGTTGGTGGGATTGTAAAATGGTTCAACCATTCTAGAAGGCATTTTGGCATTTCCTCAAAAAGCTGAACATAGAAATTCCATATGATCCAGCTATTTCACTACTTGGGATATACACTGAGAATATGAGAACTGAGCCACAAACTGAGATTTGTACACCAATGTTCATAGCAGCATTATTCACCATTGCAAAAACATGGAAACAGCCCAAATGTCCAACCACAAATGAATGGATTGAGAAATTATGGCACATTCACACAATGGAATACTATGCAGCACACGGGAACAATGATTTTCTAAATTATTAGCTAAATTTGGAGGGACTGGAGAACATTATGCTGAGTGAACTAACTCAGTCCCACAAGGATAAATATTGTTTAAAATAATTATTTTAAAATGAGTATAAGGATTCTAGAGGGGTGGGAGAAGTTGGAAGCAGAGGGATGAGTATGTGCAGGAGGAGCGAACATTAACATGGGGTTGTACAATTTGTTGAGTGGGATGGGTGAGGGAAATTGAAAGAATTTGTTCTTGAAAACTATGTATTTTATTTTTGTAAATAAATAGTAGAAAAAGAAAACAGAGGAAAAACAGTTATAGAACACACAAACCTTTACAACCTACATTGTCAGTAATATCAAACATTAACCTACAAGTTGATACATAGACAGGCAGAGAAGAACAGATCCAGGTGAATGAAAGGGATCATGGTCATGGGAATGCATAGGTGGGGCAGATGGCACTTCAACATCTTGCTGTTGTGAACCATTGAGTCAAAACTGAACCCTAGCTGACCCTCCAATGGGTTTTCAGAGGCAGTTCATCACACAGGAGAATGCTCATCTTTCCCTACAGAGCAGCTAGTGGATTCAAATTGAGTGCCTTTGGGACTGTAACGGAGCCTCTTACTAGATCACCAGAGCTAGTCATTCATATATGTACATATGAATTATATACACACACACACGAAGGAGCTCTGGTGGCCTAGTGGCAAGAAGCTGTGCTTCAATCCCAAAGTCACATGGTTCAAATCCAACACACACACACACACACACACACACACACACACACACACACACACACGAGCTCTGGTGGCCTAGTGGCAAGAAGCTGTGCTTCAATCCCAAAGGCACATGGTTCAAATCCACCAGCAGCTCTGTGGGAGAAGGATGAGCATTTTCCTCCGTGTGATTAACTACCTCTGAAAACCCACCAAAGGGTCTATCTCCTCTCACACGACTAACTGCTTCTGAAAAGCAGCCAAGGGGTCAGTTATGAGTTATGAGTCAGTTGCAACTCTACTGTATACAACAACAACAACAACAAAAACAACAATAATAGATGAGTGTGAGAAAAGGATGGGCAATGTCCCCCTGGGCTTAAATTAACTGCCTTTAAAAACCTGCTGGGAAGATCAGCTATGGGTTGCTTCCAATTCTACACAACCACACACACACACACACACACACACACACACACACACACACGTGTTGTTGTTGTTGATTGTCACATGATTCATAGCAACCCTATGAACAAAAGGCCTGAAGACTTTCCATAACTATCGTCATTTCTCAAAGTCCATAGTTTCCAGAGGCATGTTGTTTAGGAAGTGGACGCTACTCCTGCTTCAAAATATACACACACACACACACACACGCGCGTGCACACACACACATACACACACAAACTGCTATAGCTATTGACATAGTAGAGCCAACAGGAGGCAACATTACATAAATTTCTTAACTATAGCAAAAAGCCTGAGGAAATGAGTCACTGGTCAAGAGGCCCTCCAGGCCACAGACTGAGAGGACATCAAAGTCAATTTGATTAACATAGTTCACAAGGACAGTGCTGTATATCTCTTTGGTGAGGAACAACTGGTGATTCTGAAGCTTTTGAGAAATAATCTAAGGTGCAACCATTGCTCTTGGTCTGTCTAGAACAAAGAGTGTAAAAATGAAAGATGGAAAAACTAGCTTTTAGTACTAACTTAGGCCTAATGTGGTATAGCCCTGGTGTGCCCATTTGCTGTACAGAGGGAACTTGTGGTTGCTGTAAAGCAGAACACTGTGACACTGATGTGTCAAATGAGATAATGGTTTCCCATGGCGGACAGTGTTTGGTGGTGCTCCCCGATTAAAACAAGCTTGGAAGCAGGAGTGACATCCTCTTCTGTAACAGTTTGCCTCCAGAAACCCTATGAACCTGGAGAAAGGATGAAAGTCACACAAGTGTTGAGGACTTTTGCTCATAGGGTGGCTATGAGTCACCTACGACTTAAAGGCACTTAACAACAACACAACAACAGCACTAATTTACTGTGAACTTCATCTTCCCCTACCCCTAGCCTAGAAGAACTAGATGAAATGGTGTTCAAAGACCACTGCTGACAACCCTGAAAAGTATTATAATAGCATGTGCTGGATATTGTTGCTATTGTGTGCTCTTGAGTCAACTATGACTCATAGTGACCCTAGGGTTGATGGCTCTTGACCTTGCCCTTCCTGAGCCAACCTCACCATCTCTGACACACCTGACCCCATTGCTACAGTCTTGTGTCAATCCATCTTGTTGAGGGTCTTCCTCTCTTGTGCTGACCCTCTATTTTTCTAAATATGATATTCTTCTTACAGGATTGACCCCTCCTCACAACATGCCTAAAGTATGTGAGATGGAGTTTCACCATCCTTGCCTCCATGCAGCAATCCTGTTTCACTTTCTCCAGGAAAGACCTGTTTGTTCTCATGGTTGTCCCTGAGAGGTGTGTTCAATACTCTTAACAAGCACTACAATTCAATGGTGTCGATTTCTCCTCCGTGCCATCCTTAGACACTGACCAGTTCTCAGATGCATACACACAGTTGAAAAGATCATGGCTTGCATCAGGCATATCTTTGTCTTTCTACTGACATTGTTGTTCTTCATCATGCCGGAGAGATCCTTGACAGCAAATTTTCCCTATAAAACCCATCTTTTGATTTCCTGTTGTTGTCAATGGTTTTTGATTATGGATCCAATATGATGAAATCATAAACAACTTCAATCTGGTAAGAGATAAATGTAAAATGATATTTGAAATCACAGTTATGTCCAAGTTCATTGTTCTGGCAGAGACCGGTGGAACTCCCATGACTATGATCTTAGCTATCTTTTGAGCCTGGAACCGAACTCAACTCATCCTTGGTGCACAACTCAAGTCAAACAATAGATTGTTGTTGTTGTTGTAGTTATGTGCTGTGGAGTCACCTGCGACTCATCACGACCCTACATACAACAGCTCTGACTCTGAGAAGAAATGGGAATCCCAGAACATTTGATTGTGGTTATGCAAAACCTATACTTGAACCAAGAGGCAGTTGTCAGAACAGAGCAAGGAGATATTGCATTGTTCAAAACTGGGAAGGCTGTACGCCAGGGATGTGTTCTGTCTCTATACCTTTACAATCTATATGTAGAACAGATTATCCGGGACGCTGGTCTGTGTGAGGAGGAATGTGGCATCAGGATTGGAGGAAGATTAATCAACAATCTGCGTTATGCAGATGACACAACTTTGCTTGCTCAAACTGAGGAGGACTTGAAGTGCTTGCAGCAGAAGGTCAAGAATACAGCCTTCAATATGGATTGAAGCTCAACATGAAGAAAACAAAGATTCTCACCACCAGGCCAATTGGCAACATCATTATGGATGGTGAAGAGATAGAGATTGTTAACAGTTTTAGTTTGCTTGACTCCACAATCAACACTCTTGGCACCAGCAGCGAGAAAATCAAGAGACGAGTTGCATTGGTAAAGTCAGCTGTCAGGGACTTCTCCAGACTAACGAGGAGCAACTACATCAGGCTAGAGACTAAGGTGCGACTGATCCAGGAGATAGTCTTTGTAATTGCATTCTATGTGTCAGAGAGCTGGACAATGACTAGAAATGATACAAAGAGAACTGATGTCTTTGAGCTGTGGTGCTAGAAAAGACTGTTGAATATACTATGTATGCTAGGAGAACAAACAGGTTTGTCCTGGAGAGGGTGAAACCAGGCTGCTCCTTGGAGTCAAGGATTCTGAAGCTTCGCCTGGCATACTTTGGGCATGTTGCGTGGAGGGACCAGTCCTTGGAGAGGAACATCATGTTTGGGAGGGTGGAGAGACAGCATAAGAGAAGTTAACTCTCAATGAGATGGATCGATTTCGTGATTAGGGTAATGGGCAAAGGTGTGTCAGAGACAATGAAATTGGCACAGAATAGAGCAGGGTGTAGGGTTCTTGTACACAGGGTCGCTATGAGTCACAAGCAACTCGTTGGCACATAACAACAACAACAACATGAGTGGCTAAGTAGAATACCAATATGATCTATAAGCTTTTATTCAAATCATAAGAAAAATTTAAAATAAAAGGTAACGAATTGTTTAGGTTCAAATTGCAGTTACCTTGGTCACTACTTACTGTGCAACTTCCTTGGGTAGATTACTTAATTTTTGAAACTTCCCTTATTCCTCTGTAATATATGGATAATGAAGAGTCCCTGTTGCATTAATAAAGGTGTTATAAGGATTAAACAAAGCAAAACATGCGGTATACCTGGCATAATATCTACTGTCTATGTGAAATGTTCAACAAATGTAAACAATATGTTATTGGTGTTATTTTATTACGTGATGACCAGTCAGAGCTGACTGGTATCTAGCCCTCTAGAAGGTTTACAGAGGCTGTAAACTGCATGAGAGGAGTTCTCCTGAAGAGCAGCTCATCTTTCTCCTAAAGAGCAGCTGGTGGGTTTGAACTGTTTGACTTTGGGTTGACAACTCTTTCCCACCAGGCCACCAGAGCTCCCTAAAATACTATAGATCCTGTAAAATAATGTGAGCTGGTATTTGAATAGTCTGTTATATAGTTCATATAATAAAATTGAAAAGAATGACTTCTTTGATTTTGAATTATAGTCCAAAGAACCCTCTGGACTATAATATAGTCACAATGAACCCTCATTAGGAAAGAAAAGATTCATTGTTTCCTATCACCTCCTTCCTTCACACCCCAGCCTACTGGTCTCTTTCCTACTCCTGATATCTCTAGGTCAACGTTTAAGATTTCAGCCATGACCTTCAATTATGTTCTCAACATTCTGTTGATACACAAGTCTACATTTCACATCAGTGATGTATATTGGAGTGAAACTTGACTATTGTGTCTTACTTCATTTAATCATGTCTCCTTGACTGGCTGATAGTGTTTTTAATTATAGAAAAGTCATGGATCCTGGTTTTTCTTATTTGTGCTTGCACACATACTCTTAAAATGTAATATCTGCCCACTAGTTTTACACAAACATGCCCACAAATCTAAAAAAAAAAAGTAATCCCTCATGGCTGTTGAGTTGGAACTTACAGCTGACCCTCTAAACCAGTTTTCAGAGTCTGTAAATAGAATTAATCATAATAGCAAGAAAATGTAAACAACCCAAATTCCCATCAACAAATGAATAGATTGAAAATTGTAGTAAATTCACACAATGGAATACAACGCAGCACAAGAAACAATACATTTGTAAAAGACTATATAACACTGGAGAGTCTGGAGGATATTATACTGAGTGAGAAAACAGAATCTCCAATGAAAAATACTGCTCATGACTGTTACTGTGAAAATGGGAGAGTATCGAGGGAGTGGGGAGAATTGGGAAAGCAGAAATAGAATGTACAGTAAATGAACAATAAAGGATCAGGACAAGGGAGGGTCAACCTGGGAAGAATTGACGGAAAGACAATATGGCTATTACAACTAGTAAATAGGAACAGGATATGTATAACTGCCCAAAAGGGGAAGCAAACTGGAGAAGGGGGGAGGGCAGTGGAAGGTTTAAAAGGAGGGAGGAGAAGGTTTAAAAGGAGGGAAGGAGGGAGGTTTAAAAGTCAAGTAGTTTAATTGTAAATTTGTAACAGTCCAGAATAAGAGGTGCACAGCAAAGTGAATTGGGCTAGGGGAGGAAATATGCAACAATGATTTTTTTTTTTAAAAGCAAACTGGGGGGAGGTAGAGAGGAAAATGTGCAATGATAAATTAATGAAAATCAAAGTTTTCTGTAAATGTCTGTTAAATCACAATAAAAAAATAATGTAAAAAATTAAAAACAAATCAACTAGCACAGCAGAGATTACAGAATGAATGGGGAGGGAGTGAAGAACCTGGTGTGGTATAGAAGAGGTTTAATGAGACGGGGAGATAAAAGGCATTAATCAATAGTAATTAAGTGTATCTATATAAAATTCTGCCATGTACATAGATGATTATATAAACCAAAATGTATGTGAATGAAATACAAAGGACAGGAATGACTGTATGGAAACCAGTAAAAAAAGAAGCAGAATGGTCTGGTAGTCTGTTTCCACAGAGAGTACAGAGAAGAAACTCCTGCTTCTTAGTCTATTTTATATGAAATTATCATGAGTCTGTGAGCAGGAAGACTGAGTTTGTGTAGAAATGTTGTTGTGTTGGTTGCCTTGAGTCGAACACAACTCCTAGTGACCCTGTGAACAAAAGGCCTGAAGCCCCTCTACAACTATCGACACTTATCAAAGTTCATGGAGTTTTTAGAGGCATTCTGTTTAGGAAGTGGATGCCATTCCTGCTTCCAATCAACTGAAGACTCAGTCCAAAATGGATTTGAAAGAAAACCCCAAACAAAAAAAGAACAAAAAAAAACCCCCAAACCCCAGGCCAGAGCACTAGGCCTTGATTGGCTCCTACAAGAGGCTCCCAGCCCACAGCTCAGAACCCTCCAACCCCAGCAACTCACACAGGGTTGTGAGCAAAATCAGCTGACCTTTAGCCACATCAAGGCAAACTCACCTCTTAAAACCCAACAACTACAGGTATATAAATACATGAAGGATTACTTACAGTGTTAGTTGTTGGCCAGTTGGCTCAGATGTAACGTGTTTTGTCATGCTGGTGCCATCCTCACCAAAACTGCTGGACCTGAAGTCGCTGTGCTAGTCATCGTGACACTTCACTTCACTGAGGATCTTCCTCTGTATATGCAATGATTTCGTGTAAGTGATGGCTTAGAACGAGGCCCGTGTTTGAGTTTCAACTTTGTACTTATTGGCATTTCCTTCACCCTTCGAGTCTGTTTCCTCAACTGAAGAATGGGGATAATCACACCTACTAGCATGGCTTTTTAAGTTTTGTTGTTGTTATTGTTATGTGCCATTGAGTCGCTTGAGAATCATAGCAACCCTATGTACAAGAGCCCTAAACACTGCTCTATCCTGTGCCAACCTCACCGTCTCCTACACACTCATTCCCACCACCCCAATTTGTAATAATGCCTGACAAATAATAAGAAGAAGAAGCCCCGAGGAAAGAGATTGTTTGACAAGTGTTTGGGATCCTCTGGAGCCACATGAGAATACCTGGTGGTGTAACAGATTGGGATGCTAAACAAAAGGGCAGTGGTTTGAATGCACCAGCTGTTCCACTGGAAGAAGATGGACAGTCTTCCTGTTGAGATTTACAATCTAGGAAACCCCAGGTAGGTTCACTTTGTTTGGGAATGCAGTGCCGGGAGTGAATTTGGGAGTCAAATGACTTGGATGACTTTTATGATCGTCTTTGAAACTTAATTCTTAATCCTTGTATTGTCACTTGTTCTTTGATAACAAAGAGGAAGTCAATAACCATTCATTTGAAAATGTACATGTTACATTTGACCGGTCAAGTTAGCAGTTATCAAGCAAACCACAGGGTAGTGGTGGGGAGGTAGAAGGAGTGAGCTTAGGGACACAGCTGAGAAAAGTCAACAGGAGACTAGAATCTCAGTTTCCACACCTCGCTGAGGAGAGGGAAACACTGGATCAGGATATGAAACAACGGATCATGAGTTAAAAATGACGCTCTTTCCTGGTATCAAACTTTCTGCAATTTGGTGAACCTGTTTGCTTTTACTTTCTGTACATTTAAACGCAGAATAATAAAATGCACAAATTTTAAAAACAAAGAAGAAAAGATGGCATAGAAAAATAAAATCACAACTATAAAAACCTTTGAAATGCATTCAAATATACAGTTCTAGCTTTTGATCATTATGAAATGTGTATTTTACTTGTGTTACTTGTGCTTTATTTCAGTGACCGCAAGTCAACAATAAGGTAATTCACATGCAAATACCGCAGACTTAGCCATAAAAGCAATAACGTAATAAGGCTAAAATTTTTCTTTTCATCTGAACTTCTCCACTCAGGCTTAATGTGCAAGTGCTTCTACACAATAGAGTTCAGGAATGAAAGGTTTGGCACGTTAAACACTATCAGATGTGCACACAACCTACACATCAAAAGCTCCAGGGCCCTCAAGTCTGGGAGATGCCCCTGGATGGTGGAAGGTGGCGTTCCCCTGCACCAGTTCTAACGAAATTAACCCAGTACCTTCCCTTCCAGGATTGGATTCCTTTCAGTGGATTGACTTGCTCACCGAGACTAGCAAAGTCATAGGAAGGCTGACTAATATACACACTGCTCACTTGTCATTTTCTCTAACGCAGATAAAATCGAGCATTAAGCCAGACTGAAAAACTCAGGACAGTGACCAAGTCCTGGGTGAGAAATGGATAAAGCATTAGCTCCTTTTAGCTCCTTGCAATATTCCCCTTCCCCGCCAAGGTGCCTTTGTCACGCACGGAGCCTGAAACTAACAAAGCCTGACTCTTCCTTCTGACACCCGAGGGAAGCGCTAATGGGAACACCACCGCTTGAGCCGCGCAATTTCCCGGCTCCCCAAAGGCGGAATTTGGACAGAGGAGAGTCACATTTCTCTTTTCAAAATGCACCTTGCAAAGGTAACACGGAGGCAGCTAGGATCTTGGGAGAAAGCCAGAGGAAAGTGCGGGCCAGGAGGCGGCGGCTTCGGCGGTGGGTCCCGGGTCCTGAGAGCCTGGCGCGTGGGGGGGTCCAAGACGTGTCCCGCGGGGCTGCGCCCCAGCTGCTGGGGCCTGATTTGTCCTCTGCGCGCTGGAGGCCGGCGCTGGAGAGCGGCTGTGACTGTCCCCACCTGCGGGTAGGGCTGGACTGCAGAGACGGGGACCTGGGACACACACACGCTCACTGGGGAGGGAGGCGCAGGCGGCGAGGGCGGGCAGCGGAGAAGGAAGGAGCGCGCGGGTTGCGCGGGGCGCGCGGGGGGTGGAGAAAGCCGCCTGAGCAAATTTGGGGCCGGCCCCGGCAGCGCGCTCAGCTTTTAACCTGGGGGGTGGAGGCGAGGAAAGGAGCGGTGGAAAGGGGAGGGTAGGTGGGGGGAGTTGGAGGCAAATGACATCACGGCAGGTCAGAGAAAAAGGGGCGAGCGCCAGCCACTGCGAGGAGTTGGGCGAGTTTGACCACTAGGAGTTCGAGTCCAGCCGGCCCGAGCAGGGACTCCTGAGCCCCGCAAGCCATGCAGAGGTCGCCCCTGGAAAAGGCCAGCGTCTTCTCCAAAGTTTTCTTCAGGTGAGGGCAGCCCGGAGACTTTTGGAAGGACACGTGCCGGAGAGAGAGGAGGGTGCGGGTACGGGGCTGGGTTTAGGGGGGGGGATGAGAAATAGTTTTTCGTGGGTTTGGTTTTTTGTTTGGTTTTTTTTTTGGTGTTTTTTTTTTTTTTTAAAGATGCGCTAACATTTGTTCTTATGAAAGAAGTCATGGATTTTTGTGGCGTGAACTTGACACCTATAATAATGAAGGAACATTGAAGGATTGCTTGGCTAGAGAGCTATGGTCACCTTGTAACTGAAAGTCAGATTCTCAAAACACAGACATGCTATTGCGCAATTTTCTGCCTGATTCTCTAGAAACTATAAATTATGAAGTTGTTAATAACAAATATTTAAGTTTGTGTGGTTGTTTTTCCAAGCCTTCCACACCCTGGGCATTTAGTCTTTTGGGCTACACTTCCCAGTGCCTGCATGTGTTACGTGCTCGGGACACGTTTGTTGTCTGAATTTTCATTTCATTTTGGTGGGGAGAGGCTTGGTGGTGTGTGCTTAGTAATTTTCATTGTTATGCTGTGGTCGAAACCCTCACAACAACTTCCTTTATTCTTTTAAGAGTGAAAGCAGATTCTTCCAAATATTTTCCTTACGCATTTTTAAAGTGTTAATTCTCTAAGCTATGCGTAATAAAAGGGAGTTGATGCTATTAGCTGTAGAGCCAAGAGAATAGGCACTGAAGATCCATCCAACCAACACTTAATAGATGATACTTTCATCCTCCTTTATCTGTGATGAGCCTTAAAAGCTTGCAAACTTCTGCTATTGAGATGTTTAAAAATAGAGCCAAAGCAAAATTAGATGTCCGTTCCAAGTTTGAAGTGTTCTTTGACTACCAAATCCGCTGGTTCCTTTTAGTACTCTTGAATGAATGAATAAATAGGTACAGCTCTCTCAAGGGATGTAACTTGACTCATAATCGGCCAATGAATCAGCGTACTTAGGTGTAAAAAAAGTCATATGTATTGTAAGTGTGCGCACATATGTGTGAGTGGGAAAGAGGGCTGCTTGTCACATCTCTGTAATGCTTTCTTCTCCGCATTTGCACTGAAGCTTGGGATACAGGTGCCAAGAGAGGCGCTGGCCATTGCGGAAGGGCTCCTCCCAGTGGATGGGCCTGAAGGACTTTGCTCTTTGGAATCGCCTTTAGTGTTGCTGCTGTTAATGCACCTGTTGTGACTCCATCAATAAAAGGGATTTATCCCTAGACCTGCTTGCTTATTTATAAGATTGTTCCCCCCACTACTTGACAAAGTTAGTGGAGCCCTCGTGGCAAGAGTTAAACACTTGGCTGCTAACAGTAAGACAGGAAATTCAAACCCATCAGCTGCTCCCAGGGAGAAATCTATGGCAGTCCCACAGATTTCTCTCAATATTTACAAAACTATGGCAACCCCTTAGATTTTCCTCAAGATTTACAAATCTATGGCAGTCCAATAGGCCTCCCTCAAGATTTACAACATTGGGAAATTTAAGAGGCAGTTCTCTGCCTCTAGGACTACTGTGAATTGGAATAAATTCTAAGGCACAAGAAGAGTGTGAAGGTTTTTAAAATAGAATCTTAAATACCAATTGGTCTAGAACTGCAGCTTTAAAAGAATAGGTAGGTATCCCATATGAACTTCTAAGCTTGAAGAAGACCCCTAACTTCATTGTGAATCTATGAGAGCATCCGAGTATCTTCCCCCCGTTTTTGTTCACCTTTGACAAATTGCAGACTAGATTAAAATATGTGTTGTTATTGTTGATTGCAGACTTGATTAAAATATGTGTTGTTTTTGTGGTTGTTGATTGCCTTCTAGTCAAGCATGATTCAGAGCAATCCTATGAACAAAAGGCCTGGAGCCTCTGTATAGCTATCGACATTTATCAAAGTTCATAGAGTTTTCAGAGGCATGTTGTTTAGGAAGTGGCTCAGATTTATTTGTAAAGCAATGCATTATAATGGCTATTAATTTTATTAAGACCATATGCATTCATACTCTCCAAACTATTTCGTAATTTGACCTAAGAATAGGTGTGTTATTTAAAAAAAATCAAGTCGTTACTATTAATAGGAACTTGAAGATCACCTAACATCTCAATGATTATAAACTTCCTTCTGGATTAGGCAATGTTGCTTAATAGTCAAGAGTGTCAGGAAACTTTGGATTCAGACTGTTTTGTTCCACCTCCCAGAACTCCTGCTTAGTAGCTGTGTGACCTAAGGAAAAATTTGTTGATATCTCTGCATTTCTGTGACGTGACCTTTAAGACTTGGAGTTTTACAGGATCTATCTCATAAAATTTAATCAACTGAGAAAACTCCTGTAAAGTGTTTAGCCCAGAGTAAGTTACCAGCTATTGTTATAACTTACTGTAATTTAAAATTTTTCACTGGGTATCTCTTATTTATATGCAATAAATAGTCAGTTCATCTTTGTTGGGTACACTTTTGTGTATTTTTTATGTATAAAATTAAAGAAAACTATATGAGAATTTAATTGGAAGGAAATCCTATATTATAGTTTTTTCAACCATATAGGAAAGAAGTTGTGTGCTTATATATGTTAGTAAATGCCTTAGAATTAACTGTCTAAATATGACTTCTTCACTTTTAGACTAAGAAAAGAGTTAAATGGTTTTGATCCAAGTTATAGATTGTATTAAATATCTCTTTATTTAGGTTTTGTTATTGGAAAAGCAATAGAATTTGGAACAAAACTCCAAGCATTTTTCTTAATTTTATGCCACTTTTGCACCAAGTACAAAGTTTGAATATTCTAAATTGTCATCCTGCTCATATCTGTTTTTTAGAGATGCAGTCTAAGGGAGAATTTCACCACAATAAGGTTAACCAGTTTCAAATACCATGGAAAACAAGTACATTTAACTGAAACTTTTATGAAAATAATAGTTACATAATGAGTTGTTTCACACTAGAGGTGAAGTATTTGCATAGAAGTCATGATTCCTATCTCCTTGGTATCCATTTACATGTTTACCAGTAGATAAGGAAACCTAATGGTACAGCGCTTAAACATTAGGCTGTTACATGAAAGATTAGCTGTTCAAATCCACTAGTAAAGCTCCAAGGGAAAACAATTGTGGTTCTCTTGGCCTGGTGGTAATGGTGAGGAGCTGCACTGCAATCCCAAAGGCACGTGGCTCAAGTCCACCAGCTGCTCTACGGGAGAAGGGTGGGCACTCTCCTCTTCTGAGATAAAACTGCTTCTGAAAACCTGCTGGAGAGTCAGTGATGGTTGGTTCCAACTCAGTATATAACAACCAAAACAACATCTCCAGTAAGGATTTACAACCTTGAAGTCCGATGGGACAGTTCTCCTCTGGCCCAGTCACTCTGATTCAGAATCAACTTTATGGCAATGAATTTGCATTCTGTGAACTAACAGATACTTAAAAAAAATATTTTGGGACAGTTTGTTTTTCTTCTTTTTTGCCTTAGAATTCCTACATTCTGTCTAGTTGTTAGCGTCTGTATCTAATATTATGTCAGGTGACGTAATGTGAATTTTTGTACTGTATCCATACCGAAGACTACATTTCTTTTTTCAGGCGTTGTGAACACCTCACAGAACTGAAGTGCACACTGCAAAGTTTTAAAATATTTCAAAAAGAACATGGTAGGGAGTTCTGGTGACCTGCTGGGTAAAGAGGGAGCTCTGGTGTCTTAATGGTACAGGGTGGCCACTGCCAGATCCGAAGGCTCTCTGTCTGAATCCACCAGCTGTTCTGTAGGAGAAAGATGAGACCTTTCTTCCTGTGTAATTTACTGCCTGAAAACCCACTGGGCGTGGAGTGTGGTCAGCTCTGGACTGATTCTGACTCATGGTACATAAGAACAACAAACAGTGGGAGTTGGGCTGTCAACCCAAAGGCAGGTAGTTCGAATCCACCAGTTATTGTGTGTGACCATATTCATCAAAGGGTTCGGACCATTTGTTCATAGAGTTGCTATGAGTTATAGTCAACTCGATGGTACTTAACAACAAATTCATCAAAACAGATCATTAGTGGTTAAAACTCGCGACCAATGAAAATCATCTTCCTATTCTAGTATTCTTTGTTTGATTGCAATGTTTTTAGGTCTCTTTTTTACTTTCTCTCTAAAATTATCTTTAAAAAGAATTTATAAATTTTTCACAAGTATAGTTATGTGTTGCAGGGTTAGACAGCATGGTCACACAAGGCTGGGATTTTCTTTTTCCCAATCGAAAGCAAGACACTTTTTATCTATTTCTCTTTTAAGTTATTTTCCCTTAATAGTTTCGTGGGGAGCTCCAGTGGTTGAGCCCATAGAGACTGCAAATAAAAGGTAGAGCCTCTTTAGTGGTTCAAATCCACCAGTGGCTCTGTGGGAGAAGGTGGACAATCTCCTCTCACGCTATTGGAAACCTACTGGAGGATCAGCTTTGAGCTGGTTTGAATAGTTTTGTATGATTTTCAGGGAACCTCTAGTGCATAGCCTTCTAGAGTTGGCCGTCAAGTGTTTCTGCTGGCTGGACTCCACCAGTGAGGAAGAAAGGTGAACAGTCTCTTCTTGTGATTGATAGTCCTAGAAATAGATACGGTGTCACCTGAGGCAGAACACACTGGCTGGTAGTGAGTAATTTTGTGTTTTGAGTAAGAGTTTTAAAGGTGCTAAGCTGAGATTCTTGCAGTCCCAACTACGGTAGGATACAAGCAGATGAGGCAGCGGAGGTGACTGGAGCGGTGGGCTCTCAAGTTCAAGTGAATGGACAGTGAGGGCAGCTTTGGGGCGAGGGTCCAGGCAGGCTCTTTCTGCTGCTGAGCTGAGTAGAACAGCCAATGGGGCTGGCCTCTGTCCACTTCTTCTCCACAGCCCTTTCAGTCTCCATCTCCCGTTTCTCCTGCTGAAGTGGCAACATCTCCTGAAGTGGGTTTACATAGTTTTTAATATGATCTCACAGAATGCCCAGATAACATTTTCTAGCATGTGAATGTTAAGTGCTATTTACCTGCATATGCTAACTTCATTATGTCATTATTCGTTGTTGCTGTTGTCGTCCTTGTGTGCTGTCTAGTTGATTATGATTCACTGTGACTTTATAGGATAGAAGAGAAGTGCCCCAAAGGGTTTCCTAGATCGTAGGAGAGGCATCTACTTCCTGTACTTCATGCCTCTGGAAACTCTATGAATTTGGATAAATGACAATAGTTATAGAAAGGCTTCAGGCCTTTTGTTCATAGGGTCACTATGAGTCGTGCTTGACTTGATGACAATCAAACAACAAGAATGACAACAACAACAACAATTTATACAGAAGTTTCCAAGTCTTTTCTGACACAGCCAGTTTAAATTGCTGACTGAATTTTACTTCTTCATTATTTTAGTTTAAATAAAAAAGAAACTAAAGGTGAGCTCTGGTGGCCTAGTGGCAAGAAGCTGCACTGCAATCCCAGAGGTGTGTGGTTCAAATCCACCAGATGCTCAGCTGGAGAAGGAGGAACAATCTCCGCCTGTACCAATCAGATCTGATTTGATGGTATATACAAAAAATAATAAAATTTTTTAAAAAATAAAAAAGAAACAAAGTATTTGCTTTAGATGAAAAAATTCTAATACTAGCATTGTCATTTGGACTTGTTAATAATTGATTTTTTACTATATCTCAAAAGCAAATCTTTCCAGAAAGGATAAGAATTTTTTCATAATTTTCTTTCTTAACAACCCAATGCTACCTAAGTTAATGTATTCTCATTCATAAAAATGCATTGCAAACGTCAAAGGCAAGAGTACATAAATGTTGGAGAATTATTGATTATTGTTTTGAGCAACAGAAACATTATAACATATAGGTGTGTGTATATATATATATAAACATATATATATATATAATGAAAGATCATTTATTTGAATATATGAATGATGGCATACTATAAAAAGAAAAATTCATCACCATTCTATAAGGGACCTCACCATAGTACTGAAGAGTAATGACATCAGTCTGGAGACTAAGGTGCATCTGATCCAGGTCAGGGACCTCACAATTACTTGCTATGCATCAAGAAGCTGAAGAATGACTAGGGATGATAGAAGAACTGGTGCTATTGAGTTGTGGTGCTGGAGAAGAGTACTGAGTATACCATGGACTGCTAGGAGAACAAATAAGTTAGCCCTAGAGAGGGTGAAAAGAGGCTGCTCCTTGGAGGCAAGGATTCTGAAACTCTGTTTGACATACTTTGGGCACGTTGCAAGGGGGGATCAGTCCTTAGAGAGGGACATCATGCTTGGGAGAGTGGAGGGACAGTGCAGGAGAGGAAGACCCTGGATGAGATGAATTGACTCAGTGACCGGGGTTATGGGGGTAGGTGTGTCAGAGACAATGAGGTTGGCTCAGGATAAAGCAGGGTTCAGAGCTGTTGTCCATAGGGTTGCTGTGAGTCGTAAGTGACTCAACAGCATGTGACAACACGTGTAACAACAACAACAACAACAACAACACTATATTATGGCAAGGCATAGATAGGGATGCCTCAATTATTTTTGCAGTTTGTTGGAAATGATCATAAAACTATTATTGAGGGAAACTAGCTAGCCACACAAACAAAACTGTGCCTAGTGCAGATCAATGCATATGAGTTAGATGAAATTTGATTCAGAGTGGCAAGACGCTGTGCTGCAATCCTGAAGGCACATGGTTCGAGGCCACCAGCTGTTCCACGGGAGAAGGATGAACAATCACCTCCTATGCCATTAACTGCCTCTGAAAACCTGCTAGAGGGTCAGCTATGAGTCAGTTCCGACTCGATGGTACACCACCACCACCAGCAGCCGCACAACAACAGCAACCTTAATAACAATATTTCATATTAATTAGATAAGACGTAGCTTAGGCTATCCAAATAAAAATGAATAAATTCACATAAAAGAACAATATATGAACCTACAGTGAGAGGTCTAGTTGCCAAGGGTCTCTCATTATCATCTGTCCATTCAGGGTAGTCAGAGACAGCTCAGAATTCCAATTCTCTCTCTTGGTTTCCTGTCCTGTGGGATTTAGAGGAGTCAGATTCTGGGTTAGGGGCCATGTCTCTTGGACAGCATTGTAGGAACCTTGACAAAATGTTGATCATTCTTTTAATCTTCCTTTCTGTCATCCTTTACTGATGATGCTTTCGAATGATTATATTTAGTCTTTTCAGTTTGGGATATGTGTTCATTTTGGTTGATGAACTCTCAGAGTTCAAAGCCACTGTCAAGTTTATTCCAACTTAGGGTGAATCTGCATTAGGTTTCCAAGGTCACAAATCTTTTTGGGAGGAGATTATCCATGTTTTTCCCATAGAGTGGCTCATGGATTTGAACCACTAACCTTTCTTTTACCACCCCAGCATGTAACCCTTTATGACACAAGGGCTCCTTAAAATGATGTAGATTTGAATTTCTTTTAGCTAATTTTGCAAGTTTTAAACATTGTTCTTGGTTTTGAAGTATATTCCAACAGTTGTATATTTTAAATAAAATTATCATCTACTTAACCCGCTGGGAATAGTCTTACATCCATTTACACAGCATATAGCATAAATCTAAGATTCAATTCCTTGATAAGATGAAGAGCAGGGTCTATTTTCTTAATTACTTAATCAATATATCTTCTTTGTTTTAACAATAAAAAGATCTTTCAGAGCCAACTGATAATCCTAGGGAAATCTTGGTTTTTCATTTTATGCCTCATAGAGGAAAAAGAACTTAGTGTGATCATATCCAATGTGCAAATGTTAAAACTTGTTTAAATGACACTTGAATGAACACGGCTATGAAATATATTATGGTTGTTAGTGTCATTTTATAAGAACCTGTAATTTCAGAGTGATAGGCTACAATATAAGTATAGGATTGCAACACTACTAGGCAAGGGTGTTAACCATTTCATATGGAGTGCTATGCTGTTTGTCAGAACTTTGAAAACACCTCTGACTCAACAGCAATTTGGGCAATTTTGATTCTGCTGATTCCTGATGCATTCGCGTAGAACATGTCTCTGAAGGGGGGGGGGGAATCCCTGCAATAAGGTCAGGAGGAAAAAGAAGTTATAAGAGGGGTTTGGCTGTGTGGGGACCCTGGTAGACAAGGACAGTAAAACCTGCAAAAGCCAGAATTTATGTGGAGTAGAGAAAGAAATGCAAATATTTTCCACCAGAAAGACTGACAGAAAAGTGGTAAGGCTGCATTGTCAAAAGGTGAATAATTTGCAAGACCTGGAAAAACAAGGCAGTCCATTGAGTTCTGGATCTCCCTGGTTTCACTGTACCACAGCAGAATGCTCTATTTTAGTGGTTTTTCTTCACCTCCTAAGAAGCATGGTGATTGTTTACTGTGTGGTTATTTCAGGGTGAAATAAACATTACAAAATGGTTTGTTGGTGTGTTTTTTTTTTCCTGTGGAGCTTTATGTCAGCTAAGAGATTAACTTCTTCTAGCCAGAAGCCTATAGAAGTTTAGTTTACTGTGGGTTTGTTTGACTGAAGGCTGATTCCACTCCTTTAGAGCTTGGAAAGATCTGCTGTTCACGGCTGTACTTAAGTCACAGGTGGATCAAGTTTACCACACTGTTATGTTACTGCCTTTAAACACCAACGACTATCCAGAATATAAAGCCTAGGATGTCAGGGACTTGCTCTGACTTGTTTAGTACAATATTCAAACCATTTTAATGGTCTTATATGTGATGATCTCATAAATACTGCTTCATGATAAGAGGGAGTTCTGGTGACCTCCTCCCTAGGGAATCAGTCAGGGACCTTTCCAGAGGACTAAGAAGCAACGATGTCAATCTAGAGACTAAGGTGTGCACGATCTAGTCCATGGTGTTTACAATTACCTGCTATGCATCAGAGAGCTGAATAGTGACTTAGGACGACAGAAGAAGAATTGCTGTGTTTGAGTAGTGGTGCTGGAGAAGACCCTTGAATGTACCATGGGCTGCCAAGAAAACAAATAGGTGAAACCAAGTTTCTCCACGGAGGCTAGGATTTTGAAGCTCTGTCTCACATACTTTGGGCATGTGACCAGAAGGGACCAATCCTTGGAGAAGGACATCATGCTCAGAAGGGTGGAGGGACAGCACAGGAGAGGAAGACCCCAGATGAGATGGATTGATACAATAACTAGGGCAATGGGCGTAGGTGTGTTGGAGTCAGTGAGACTGGCTTAGGACAGGGCAGGTTTCAGAGCTGCTGTACATAGGATCACTGTGAGTCATAGGTGACTCAACAGCACCTAACAACAACAACAACAACAATCCAAATGCTGTGTGTTTCCAGAGGCTCAAATCCTCTAGCAGCTCCACAGGAGAAAGAGGGACAGTCTCCTCCCATCATGATCTAAGCCTTGAAAACCTGATGGAGGGCTGCCATGAGTTGGAACTGGCTTGACAGCCAGATAATGATGATTCCATGGACTAAGTTGTGCCTGATCCAGGCCATGGTCTTTGCAATTACTTGCTATGCATCAGAGAGCTGGACAACGACTAGAGATGATAGAAAGAGAATTGATGCCTTTGACTTGTGATGCTGAAGAAGAGTATTGAATATACCATGGACTTCTAGGAGAACAAACAGGCTCATCTTGGAGAAGTGAAACCAGGTTGCTCCTTGAAGGCAAGGATTCTGAGACTTTGAATAATTTAGGCATGTTGCAAGGAAGGACCAGTTCTTGGAGAGGGACATCATGCTTGGGAAGGTGGAGGGACAGCACAGGAGAGGAAGACCCTCGATGAGATGGATTGACTCAGTGACTGGGGTAATGGGGATAGATGTGTCAAAGATGATAAGGTTGGCTCAGGATAGAGCAGGGTTCAGAACTATTGTACATGGGGTTGCTATGAGTTGAAGCGACTCTATGCCACACAACAACAACAACATAGCTATGGAACCCAGAGACCCTTAGATGCTGTAGTCTGATGACATCTAGCAATCCTGCAGTAAAGCGTAATTCTTATAGAGGGGTCAAAATAAGCAGCTTTGTGTGCAGACTTTTAATACTTAGCTAATACTTAGGGCCATTATCCTAGCAGCTTTCTCCTGCGTCTTTTTATGACAGCGTTAGCCATTGTGATGGGAGTCTGCTTGTTGTTCTTGCTGTTGGGTAAAGAAATGTTTGGAAATATGTTGCCCAGCCTTCAAGTGTCGAATCCTCGGCTCTGAAATCTGGGCTTGTCAGGGGAATCTCCCTCAGGTGGTTCTGAGAGCTGAGTCAGGTGATTCTTGGAGCTACATTCATCATTGCTTCACAGCCTTCTGTGTTCCATCGTAGTTGTTAAGAACATAGAGACTGACAAGAAAGAAATTGTTGCTATCTTCATTTATTGAATTCTCTGAAATATGGAGTCTTAAGCACTAAGGATAGGTTTCACAAAAGCACTCAACAGGGGTACCTACCTAAATTATAAGGGAAGGCTTATTACAGGAAATGGCTCTTGAGTTGACACCTGGGGATTATCCAGTAGAGGATATCAAGACAGAGAGGGTGTGGTTGGGTTAGGAAAATTTTACACATGGGAACTGGTTATGGGTGGAACTGGTAGCAAGAGTAAGCGTGATGCTTTAAAAAAATTAAGAGAAATTCTCTGCAAGAAGCTGGATTATAAATTTGGACATTGTGTTATTGGAAGCAAAACGCCACTGATTCAATGCAAGTTGTTGTTGTTTTTTATGCCTTTGAGTCGAGCACAATTCTTAGCGACCCTATGAACAAAAGTCCTGAAGCCCCTCTACAGCTATCAATGTTTATCAGGGTTCATAGAGTTTCTGGAGGCATGTTTTGGAAGTGGATGCCACTCCTGCTTCCAAATGATTAAATGCAAGAGAGTTCAGCAATTGTTGCAAGTTTAGAAAATAAATGATTAATTCAAGAGGGCACAGTAAGAACGGAGAGAAACATATATTTAGAAGACAAAAATAAAAGTCAACACGATTTGATGTTTGGTTAAAAACCCCCATTGTTGTTAAGTTGGTAGAGCGTTACAGGAGAGGATTGCTCCTTTTCCTCCCAAGGACTAGCTGATCAATTCTATCGGTTGACAGTCCAACCCGTAGCATTCTATGCCAGTTGGGCTGGTTAAATTTTACTTAAAACTCATCCTCACCCTCAAGAAACTAACAAAAACCAAACTGCACCATCCAACGGCTATTTGAAATTTTCTCACCCGACTCTAACTTTGCTCCTTTAAGTAGTAATTGCCACATCGTAAGACATAACACAGCTGAGTTATTGAAGCAACATGCATAGGCGTTATGTAGGGGGAAAAAACTAAGTTGCTGGTGAATCACTCATTCGTACCTTTGACATGGCATGATGAGAATGGCACTCTCTCCGTGTAGTCTTCTTCTCCGATACTGGTAAAACGGGGGAAAAAAAATCATTGCTGTCAAGTCAGAACCGATTGATAGCTGATCCTGCAGCAGATTTTCAAAGGCTGTAATTGCAAAGGAGAGATTACCCATCTTTCTCCTCTGTAGAAGCTGGTAGATTCAGATCACCTGCCTCTGGGGTAGCAGTGCAACTCCTTACCCACTGGGCTACCAGAGTGCCCTTCAGTAGTGATAACTCTAGTCTAATCATGAGGTCTGGAGTCCCTGGATAATGTAAATGGGTAAGCACTTGACTACTAATTGTAAAGGCTGTTCAGTCTAATTTATTCTTTCTTTGATTATCAGAATTCTAAAATTTGTCTGCATCTCTTACCTAGTTTTGGGGTCCTGTTGTAGAGGAACTGCAAGGTGTGAAAATGATACTCTCTTTTGTGAACCTTCCCAATGTTCTGTTAGCAGCTGCATATGTCAGTAACTGCTTGCGCCATGCAAGGCAATTTAAACAGTACTAGAAATTTAATAAGGTTATTTCTTTTCCACTGGTAAATTTATTACTATGTTGTTGTTGTTCTCATCAAGTTGCCTTCAATTCATAGTGATCCTATATACAATAGCTCTGAAGCATTCCCTATTTTGAGCCAGTTTCACTGATACCAATACATTTATCCCCATTGCCCTAGTCACTGTATCAATCCATCTCATCTGGGGTCTTCTTCTCCTGTCCTGTCTTTCCACCCTTCCGAGCATGATGCTCTTCTCCAAGGATCAGTCCCTCCTGGACACGTTTCCAAAGTATGTGAGATGGAGCTTCAAAATCCTAACCTCCACAGAGAAACTTAGTTTCACCCTCTCCAAGACAGACCTGGTTTCTTGGCAGTCCACGGTATATATGCTCAAGACACTTCTCCAGCACCGCAACTCAAAGGCATCACTTCTTCTTCTATCCTTAGTCATTATCCAGCTCTCTGATGCATAGCAAGTAATTGAGACTGGACAGGATCAGGCACACTTTAGTCTCTAGACTGACTTTGTTGCTTGGCAGTATTCTGGAAATGTCACTGACAGCAGATTTACTTAATGCAATTTGCCTTTTGATTTTCTGACTGCTAGTGCCAAAAGTGTTGATTGTGGAGCCAAGCAAGCTGTAACAGTTAACAACCTCACTCTCTTCTCCATCCATAATAGTACTGCCAATTGGCCTAGTGATGAGAATCTTTATTCACATATATATTCTGATTGGCTTGGGAAAATAGTCTATTGTTTAGCTTTTTATTTACCTCTCCTTTTTTTTCTTTTCCATTCTTGATTTTAAAATATTCTAAATATCCAGGTTATTTTATTTTTTATTCTCTTTTGCTCAGCTTTAAAATTATTATTCTTTAAAATTATACAACTTAAAATAAAGAGCTATATAACATTTTCAAGGTTCACTGTAATTAACATTCTTTTACTCTATAGTCAAGTAATCTTAGAAGGAAATGAAACTTTTAAACATACAGACTTTTCAGAAGAAAATAAAGATAGATTAACCACTTCAATTTATCAGAATAGTTTCTGTTTTATAGAATCCACTATTTCTTCTTTCCTTTTTACATGTTCATCTTCAGATGTACCCTTTAAGGCAGAGACTGTAACACATTCATCCTTTGAAACTCAGCATATTTTGATTTCTTGTTGCATGGTCCCTTATCACCAGTTGCATACATAGTTTGAGTGATAATGATTCTACGTGTTGTATATTATACATGTATTCCACAGACCTTTCAAATTTGCAAAAAGAAGATTGACAGATCTTTATTCTGAATCACCTCTGGTGCATAAAAGGGCTTTAAATGAGCTTGTTGAATTAAATAAATCCTGACTAAATCAAGAAAGGGCAAGGTTCAGATCAGTTGCTCATGGGGTTGCTGTGAGACTTGATTGACTCAATGATACCCAACGATTAAACTTCTAAACTTCTGAAATATGGGCTTTCATGGAAAATATATTTTCCTTACAAATATAGAACTTTAGAAGCTTTCTATCTTGGTATTTTAAAGATAAAATAGTGTTTGCCTTAAAAAAAAATAGTAGTTTTACCAAAAATTATTGGTCTTGTGAGTTAAAAGAAAGAAAAGCATTTTCTTCTGTCATTTCTAGGAACAGACTTTCTAGGAAAATCCTAGCTTAAGTATTTATACTATTGTTTCTCCTCAGCAGACTAACAATAGCTGACTTTACTATAGATAATTTTTCTCCCTAAAATATTTTTCTCTTCAAATCTCACATGCATATCCAAGATTACTGGCAGTTTAATTTTAAAATAGATTATTAAAGTAGTTAGTTACAGAACTTCTTTCTAAATTTATGTGCCAGAGGTTACTTTTTTAAATGAAAGGACCATCTATGAATTAATTTTAGGGGGCTCTGATAGCGTAATTCATAAGGAGTTGGGCCACTGACCCAATGGGGATGTTGCTAGGATGGTTCAAACCCTTCAACAGCTCTGCAGGGGAAAAAAATGGGCAGTCTTCTCTCATGGGATTTACAGGCTCTACATGTTGGCTGAAGGGTCGGTTATGAGTCAGTTCAGATTTAATTTATCACCAGAAAAATTACCTATCAACTAAAAGATAGCCTTGGTTTCCAAACACTTGCCTTAATGCTTTATCATCCCTTTTCACTTGGTAACTATTAAAGTTGCTTTTTTCTATTCATAAAAATCAATATATAATTCATACACATGCAGCATGAATGAAAAGGTATAAAGTAAGTAATTCCCATGTAGATTCAATTTGCTTATGGAATAAATTTGAACCAACATCATTCATGTAGTAGACATTAAGAATTTGTGTGACTTAACTCAGGACATAAAATATTTAGCTTTGAAGAAATTAAAAATTTTATCCACCGCATTAAGAGTTTATAAATAGGTAAAATTAAGAGTTTGGAAGGTAATAATGTCAATAACATTAAAAATAAGAATTTATGCAATGAAATTTTATTAGGCAGAAACCCAAGTGCTATAAACTCTTTAAAAACTTTAAAATGCAAATATGTTATTTATTAACTTTGCATCCATATAGCTTAAGTAGAGAGCTTCTAATATGTGTTGGGGGTGTTTTAAAAACTTTAAATACAGAACAAATTTAGAAGACTTTTTAACTGCTCTGCTTTTAGTAGAATTTTCTCGTTAATATTTTAATGATACTTCCCCCCCTTCAGAAAACTAAGGCCACAAATATATGTATTGAATTTACCCTTATTCCATTTAATGGTTGTGTCATCTGCATAACACAGATTGTTAATAGATCTTCCACCAATCCTAACGCCACACTTCTTCTCACAGAGCCCAGCCTCTCGGATAATCTGCTCTGCATACATGTTGAAAAGGTATGGAGACAGGACACATCCCTAGCATACACCCTTCCCAATTTTGAACCATGCAGTGTTGCCCTGCTCTGTTCTGACGACTGCCTCTTGGTCCAAGTATAGGTTTCGCGTTAGCACGATTAAATGTTCTGGGATTCTCATTCTTCTCAGAGTCAGCCACAGTTTGTTATGATCCACACAGTCACGCCTTTGCATAATCAATGAAACACAGATGGACATTCTTCTGGTGTTCGTTGCTTTCAGCCAAGATCCATGTAACATCAGCTACAATATCCCTAGTACCACGACCCCTTCTAAACCTAGCCTGGACTTCCGGCAATTCTCTGCTGATGTGCTGTTCTAATCGTTTTTGGATAATCTTCAGTAGAATCTTGCTTGCATATGAAATCAATGACACTGTTCTCTAGTTTCCACACTCAGTTGGGTCACCCTTCTTTGGAATGGGAACAAATATAGATCTCTTCCAGTCAGTTGGCCAAGTGGTTGTTCTCCAGATTTCTTGGCACAACTTGGTGAGCACATCCAGGACAACATCTGTTATCTGAAATACTTCAATTGGTATACCATCTATTCTTGGGGCCTCATTTTTTGCTATTTCCTTCAAAGCAGCTTGAACTTCTTCCTTCATCACCATAGGCTCTTGCTCATATATTATTTCATTAAATTCCTCTGTATCTGCCAATTCCTTTCTATACAATGACTCAGTATATTTCTTCCATCTTCTTTTAATACTTCCTGGATCATTTAATATTCTGCCCAAAGCATCCTTGATTATAGCAACTCTAGGTTTGAATTTGTTCTTCGGTTCCTTGAGCTTAAGAAATGTTGAGCGAGTTTGGCCCTTTTGATTTTCCGACTCTAGCTCTTCACACATTTCATTGTAATATTTTGCTTTGTCATTCCGAGTTGCCTTTTGGAATCTTCGGTTCAGCTCTTTAGTATCTTGAATTCTTCCTTGTGCTTTGGCTTCTCTACACTCCAGTGCAATCTTCAGAGTCTCTTCTGACATCCATTTTGGTCTTTTCTTCCTCTTCTGTCTTTGTAATGACTGTTTGCACTCTTCCTGCATGATACTTTTGACATCCTCCCACAACTCATCTGGTCTTCGCTCATTAGTGTTCAAGGCCTCAAACCTGTTCCTGAGATGATTCTGAAGATATAAATCTAGAGATACGTAGCCATTGTACTCTGTAAAACAAGTACAGCTGATGTGGAGGTGACCCCGTATGACCTACATTAACTGCACAAGAGAGAACGGTACCCATCCTCAACATCCACAGCACAAAACAGATTTGTCAGACATGCTCCCAAAGTCCCACACCTACTTCTGGCCATTCTAATACCAAATGTCCCTCCTTGGCTCCTCACTGCTCTGCTACTGGGTCAGTTAATCTGTTGCAATGGCCATGCAGAACTCACGAGCAATACTTACCCTTATGGAATTTATTAAGGAAGTTAACTGGTTACAATTCAGGTTGAACCAGGATAATTCTTCAGCCAGGATGGCTTTTCAAGTAAGCTCACAGGTCCTCTGACCTTTCAACCTTGGGTCTATAGGTCAGTGTTACAAAACTCTTAGTCCAGCTAATTATGGCATCTCTCCTCTCCGTCAGGTTCCAGCAAGCTTAATTGAAGGCGTCTGTGTCTGAGTCTGGCTCTATAACTTCTCAGTCCTAGGTCAGCATTCTCTTAAATCGGTTCTCTGCTGCTGCTATTGCTATAGTCTGTGTCTCAGTCAGAATCGTGCAGAAATTTCTAGGCCCAATAAGTAGAGTTTCCATATCTCTCTGGGTTGTAGACAGATGGCCAGATTTTTATTTTCTGCTGCTGAACCTGCTCACTTTTAATCTGGCAGAATATCAAAACTGATCCTCTCATAGTAGTTTACACATGGGCATGTTCCTGCTCAAAACATGCTCTTTACCCTATAAGCATTATTATAACATTATAATTTATATAACATATTAATTATGCTCTGTATTACTATATTATAATAATCTTTATATTGATTTTACACGTAAATGTTAATATTTATATAACATGAAAATTATTAGCATCATTATATCCCTCTTCATTATGTGTGGAAAGACAAAGCGATGACTATGAGAACACTTTTTTTGAGGAACAAAATATTGACCTACTATATCATGGTCTCACAAGTACAATGTGAGAATTTAGCAATGAAGAGAAAGATATCTTCTTGTGACCTCAGCTGATTTATTTGCAGACGGTTGACATAGTAACTTAAACTTAGTTTCTTGCTTGACATTTCTTGAGAAAAACTACCTTATAGCATTTTGAAACTGTTAATGTTTAGTCTGAAGTTTGTCTGGTATACCTAGCAACATTATTAAGGACAGCGGAAATTGACCAACTCAGCACTTGTGTGTGCTTTGAATTATACCGCCTGTCCTCCAGATGAAGAAGTTGTGAATATGCCTTGTCACTGTAACACTACTCATTTCCCTGAAAGACTAAGAGTGATTCAGAAGAATCTTTTTCACCTGAAAGTAAAGAAAGGCTAACATTAAAACTTTAATTATGATGCTGAGTGAATAAGTGCTGGAGAGTGGTATGAAAAAATTATATGATACTGTTGATTTTTACAAACTGTGTATGTTTGATGTAGTATTATGTAGTGTTTTCTTTTGGAAAATGCTATTATGAAATCAGTGGTGAGTTTTGTATGTGATCTTGTCTTTAAGTTGAGTTGTTGTTGTTGATTGTTTTTGAGTCAGGTAAAAGGCCTGAAGACCCTCTAAAAGCAAGAAAAATACAAACCATGAGTATGCTACTATAGCTAATGTCAGATAAGTATTGACTGAGAGCAGACAGTACCAGAAAAATGTCTGTGTTTCATTGACTGTGCAAAGGCATTTGACTGTGTGGATCACAACAAACTGTGGCTGACTCTGAGAAGAATGGGAATCCCAAAACACTTGATTGTGCTTATACAAAACCTATACTTGGACCAGGAGGCAGATGTCAGAACAGAGCAAGGGAACACTGCATGGTTCAAAATTGGGAAGGGTGTGTGTCAAGGATGTGTCCTATCTCCATATCTTTTCAATCTATATGTGGAACAAATTATCCAGGAGGCTGAGCTATATGAGTTGAAGTGTGGCATCAGGATTGGAGGCAGGCTTATCAACAATCTGTGTTATGCAGATAACACAATCCTGCTTGCTGAAACTGAAGAGGACCTGAAGTGCTTGCTGTAGAAGGTCAAGGACTACAGCTTTCAATATGAATTGAAGCTCAACGTTAAGAAAACAAAGATTCTCACCACTGGGCCAATTGGCTGCATCAAAATAGATGATGAAGAGATTGAGATTGTTGACAGCTTCCATTTACTTGGCTCTATAATCAATGCTCTTGGTACCAGCATCCAGAAAACTAAAAGGTGAATTGCATTGGGAAAGTCTGCTGTTAGAGGCCTCTCCAAAGTACTGAAGAGCAACGATGTCAGTCTGGAAACTAAGGTGTGCCTGATATAGGCCATGGTCTTTGTAATTACATGCTATGCATCAGAGAGCTGAATAATGACTAGGGATGATAGAAGGAGAATTGATGCCTTTGAGCTGTGGTGCTGGAGAAGAGTATTGAGTATATCATAGACTGCTGGGAGACAACAAGTTTGTCCCGGAGAGGGTGAAGCCAGGCTGCTCCTTGGAGGCAAGGCTTCTGAAGCTTCATCTGACATACTTTGGACATGTTGCAAGGTGGGATCAGTTCTTGGAGAGGGACATTATGCTTGGGAGGGTAGAGAGACAGTACATAGAGGCCCTCAATGAGATGTATTTATTCAGTGACTGGTTTGGCACAGGATAGAACAGGATTTAGGGCTGGTTGTACATAGGATCACTATGAGACGCAGGCAGCTTGACAACACATAACAACAACAACAACAACAACAAGAAGATACATTATGTGGCCTGTTATCATTCCCTGTTGTTGTTTTTGCACCACCATCTACTACTTCACATTAATGAGATGTGTGGAGCAGGTATGCTGGAGATATGATGGACTGGTAACCAAGCGTGGGCTACATGTCCTGCTCACTTAACAGTGTCGAGACAACTTACGCCAGATCATAATCAGTTTAAATATATGTAAGAGATGTCCGGGAAAAAAGCTTAGCCACTAGTGAACACTGAACATATTAGGTTGATAACCAAGAGGATATCAAGATAAATCTAGAGGGCTAAAATTTGCATGTAACACATCTCAGAATGTGATATTTTAATCCTATTTTGTAGTTGATGAGAGATATGAAAAAACTACTGGCATTTCAAGTAGAAAGTTGATACTTCTGTGAAGTGCTTCTGGTGGACACGAGTGTTTGGGGACACACAGTTTGGAAACTACTGAACCACTTTTCCTCTCCATGACCTAGTCCACAGGGAGTTGTGTTCTTGAGCCAAAAGTCACATCTATTTGTGAGTTCAAATCCACCAATGGCTCAGGAGGAGAAAAATGGACAATCTCTCTGGATTCACATGCAGCTTCAAAAAGTCAATGGAGGGTCAACTGTAAGTCAATTCTCATTCAACTTCAATAGTGTGGCTACTTTTTCCCTCCGTATTTGTAGCTCTTGATCTTCCTTTGCGTCTTTCATTTTGCACTATTCTGTGTTCTTTGACAATAGTCCTATTTTTAATTTAATCTCTGTTCTCATTGTTAACATCTAGGTAGAAATCAAGGCGATCTGGTGGCACATTGGTTAAGCACTCAACTACTAATCAAAAGGGTGATCTTTGGAACCTACAGAGGGAGCAGGACGACCTGCTAGTATAAGGGTTCAGGCTAATACTACTGACTTCTCTGAGCGGGATTACAGGAGAAGGGCCAGGATCTAGTGGAAGAAAAATACAGCATAAAACTCTTAATCATCAAAATGCCAGGCTTACTAGTCAGATAGATGGAATTCCCGAGACTATGACTGTTAGTCACCCTTCAGGCCTGGAGCTAAACCCATCCCTGTCCTTCAGATTTCAGCAAAATAATAGCTAGATCCTTGGAGCCAAGGAAGGTGAAGCTTCATCTCATATTTTGGGCATGTTGCTAGGAGAGGCTATTCCTTGGAAAGAGATACCACGTTTGGAAAGGTAGAGGTCAGTGCAAGAAAGCAAGTCTCCCAGTGACGTGGGTGTATCAGCAAAGGGCTCGAGTGTGTCAGATGATGAGGACGGCACAGGGTAGGACAGGGTTCAGGTTTGTTGTTCATAGAGTCACTGTGAGTCGTACGTGACTCAATGGTACCTAATAGCAACAATAAGGTGGATAACAACACTAACAGGTATCCTCTCCTCAGAACAGCCAGCCATTCGTGATAGCAGCACAGCATTTGCTCAAGGACAAAATTCAGAAGGCAGGAAGGAGAAACACGTGTAAAGGAGAAAAAACATTGGAAGAGTGATGTCATATGATGAAGGTTGTAAAATGAGTCTTAATTGTTGCATGAAAGCTGATCTTTCATCAAATTAATAATAAAAAGCTTTACCAAAAAGGAGTGTATTCTTGAAAACCCTCCAGGCCAATTGTACTTGCCACATGGGGTCATTATACATTAGACTTGATTCTGGCAATTAACAGGTAGCAATCTCTGACTAAAGAATCATGGAAATTTCACTCAGACAGACTTAGACTGGAATCCCAGCTCTGTGACTTATTAACAACAAGATCTTGGATAATTTACTTAAGATTTTTAAATCCTGGTTACTCTAATCAGTAGAATGAGTTGTTGCTGTTATGTCCCTTCAAGTTGGAACCAACTCCTAGCTGACCCTTGAATGCGTTTTCAGATATAGTTACTTGTATGGAATGAGATTGCCCATCTTTTTCCCTTGGAGCAAGCTGGTGGATTCAAACTGTGTGCCTTTGGGTTGGCATTGCACCTCTTTACCACACAGTCATTCAGCATTCCTTAAGTTCTTACTCAGTAAGCACTTTCCAGGGGGTAAGTGGTAGCAAAATAATGCCAGATGCCGAGGAGTCCTTTAATAGATAGTAAACACGTTGAACACCATCCACAGTGTTATAATGAACCTTTTCCACCATTCCTTGAAGGCTGCACAAAAAATGTCTCTCTTCTTTAAATGAATGTGTCTCTCCTGTGAATTAGACCTTAGACCTTCTCTGAGTTGTGAGAGTCACACGCACATAGATGTTTCTGCCCCCTTGTGTGTATGCAGCCTCTGCATTACCAGTGGTTTCATCCCAACTTTCAAACTTGTCTTCAGTCCTCAGAGTGTTGTCTGTGCTCTTTCTCCCCACACCACCCCCATTTGCATTGTTCTAACATGGAATTTCCATGTTGCTTGTGTCAACAACAGGCTTCAGAAGCAAAGTGAAATGTGGAAACACTTTGAAAACTGTCAAATATAATCAATCTAGGATGTTATAGTAACTTATAAAATCTTTAAAAAGCTGTGTGACCTTCACTTGTAATAGAATAGAAATAACTTACAAGCAATGCAGAGGAAAACAATTAGCATGATATCAAATAAAACTCAAACCTACTTCCACTGGCTCAGGGTCTGTCACAGCAATCTGTCATTGGATTCCAAGGCTGTAAATCTTTATGGAAGACTACCCATCATTCTCCTGTGGATTAGCTGCTGAATTTTAATGGCCATGGTTTTTGCAGGCACTTGTTATGCATCAGAGAGTTGGACAATGACTAGGGAGGATAGAAGGAGAATTGACGCCTTTGAGCTGTGGTGCTGGAGAAGAGTACTGAATGTACCATGGACTGCCAAGAAAACAAACAGATTCATCCTAGAGAGGGTTAAACCAGGCTGCTCCTTGGAGGCAAGGATTCTGGGGCTTCGCCTGACATACTTTGGACATGTTGTAAGGAGAGACAGGTCTTTGGAGAGGGACATCATGCTGGGCAGAGTGGAGGGACAGGGCAGGAGGGGAAGACCCTCTATGAGGTGGATTGATTCAGTGACGGGGGTAATCGGGATGGATGTGTCAGAGGCAATGAGATTGGCACAGGATAGAGCAGGGTTTAGGGCTGTTGTGCATAGGGTCGCTATGAGTCGCAAGCGACTCGACGGCACATAACAACAACAACATCTTTCCCAGTACATAACACCCTATGCCATCAGGGTCCTTTACTAAAATGATAGGAGATACATAGAAGGGAGAAGAAATAAAAGGGATCATTTGTACCTGAGAGCACACTGACTGCCTAATCCTTAGGAAATTGCTCTGCTAACCCAAAGACAGTGACTCTCTGGTGGTTCGTACTCACCATTGGCTCAGGAAAAAGATGGACAATCTCTTTCTATGTAATTTAGAATCTTGGAAACCCAATGAGGGGGAAGGGTCATATAGAATTCTTTCCAACTCCGTATCAGTGAGAAGACGGAGGATTTGAGAAGCTCTGGAGATGACTGAAGAGTGGCTTTTCACTCATGAACTTTGGGTTATCTCCTCTCTGATTAGAAGGAAAGCCAGCGATTAAGCAGAAAGTTTTGGTAGTGAAGGTGGTTAAATATGAGAACATTTTATTGAAGGGAATGAAAGAATCTTGGCTGGAAGTTTTACGATTATCAGTTTTAAAGTATGACTCAGAAAAAGAACAGAATGTTATCATGGAATGGGATTTGAACATGTATGAACACCCTCAAGTTAGGTCAACAATACACCTGTGAGACGTAATGTATTAGATAAGGAGTAATGTCTGATCAATACCTGTGTGTCATCATATCAGTGTCCACATATGACCCATAAACATAGAGTGCATTAGCAGGTAATTGATTACATTAATGAAATTTCTACTCTGTCCCAAGCACTGAGCAAAAGAGTGCAAATTTAAAGATCAATATTGTATCTTTAGTCCTCAAAAAATTAGTCTTAGGAGGAACATAAAGTAGGAAATTATAAATAATGTTGCCAAATTAAGTCACAGATGTTTTCTAATTGGACAGGCCTGTGCTATGCTTTATGAAGGTGCTGAGAATACAAAAGGAAATGGGATTTAGGGGGCCCCTCCCTCAGGGAGCGGACAGTCCATGAGATAATGCCACAAATTGTCAGATGGAGAAAGTACTCAACTGGAGAAATGCTCACACATGCATAATTTGTATTATGGAAATAATAATAATTTGTATTAAAGGAAAGCCTTTCAGAATATTTGTTATTTTTTACAGATAGAGGCCAGATTTTGTTTCAGAGCAGCTATTAATTGTTCTCCAGGGTGACTTGGAACTTAGCTAGTGCTGATAAAACCTAGCGAATGCTCTGCCAGGTGATGGGTACAGGAGAATCCTTTTAAAAATTAAGGACCTTTTATGAACCATGGTTGCATCCGTGGGAGCTCCTGCCGAGTTCTAAAGCAAGAGAATCTGGCTCCGTGTTCGTTGTAAAGTTCATTTTCCAAAAACAGGGTTGGAGGCAAAAGAGACGATGACATTTTGAAGTCACAATAATTCTTCAATGTGTAGAAAAATGACTCTTGCTCGACAGTCATGATTTGTATTCTGGTGTGCATTTTGAATGGCCTGACTTGCAAGAGTATCATTTTACCATTTTGAACTCTTAAATTCTTTATTAGGATATGTTAATGAATTAGTTAGCCCTTATTGTGTGTTTTGCAATTAGAAATATATATATATATATACACACACATATAAATATATA
>NW_006399772.1:22138462-22141260 GCF_000299155.1 Elephantulus edwardii
TTTTTTTTTTTTTTTATTTTGAAGAAAGCAGCTGTCAGAGTCAGGTGCACTTGTGTACAAATATAGTGAGGGGTCATGAAATCGCTGGGTGCTGAAAGTCATGAGGAAGTCTCCCATGTGCTCGGCCTGTAGAGATTAATGCCAAACAGATGCTTAACTCCACAGAGCTTCTCAGAGGATTTCTATCCTCAAGAGAGGAATGTCGTCTCCGTGCTTTGAGAAATACTTTAATGGGGGAGTAGGGGGGTGGGGCAAATAATGAATCAAGTAGCTTTGATTCCAGATGTTGAGTTATTTCTAGAATGACAGCTGAGGTTTGGAAAGATGGCTCTTCCTATGTAGAAAGACAGAGAATCCCCTAAAGGGTGTTTACTTTGGGTCCTGTGATGGTGTCTGAATGAACTGGATGAACAAAGAGACTCAATAAGGGATTTAGAGTTCTAGAAAAAGGGAGGGGCACAGAATAAAAGGGATCATTAGAAAACAAACACCGGCAAAGTGAAATCAAAATATCGGGTGGGAGGTAGCCCTCTATCACTCCTGGGCAGTGTGTTCTGTTACTACCTTAAACAGAAGAAACTGTGGGACTGTTTCCCTTTGTTCCTTCTCAGCCACCACCGGGCAGGCTTAGACTGCCTCTCAGCTCTGTTTTCTAGAATGTGATTGTCTAAAATGACGGTGATAGTGGGGAGGTTCTGACAGGCACACAAGTTCCTCTCTGTAAGCTTTTACAAAAGCCAACCAGTAACTGACTGGCATTTCTACTGTAAAATCTGAAGGCCAATCCATTTCCCCTCTTCCTTATTTTCTTGGTTTCAAATCAATTTCTCATTGCCAATGGAAATAAAAATGGGCAATTAGAGAGCAATAATCGTGTTTGTCGTCCTTGGTGAGTAGAGAGCTCCTACCATGCAGGGTGCAGCAGTTTTACAGGGTGGTGCTTCATCCTAGCTTTGCAGCTACAGTAGGTTCTGTCACTTTTGATAGTGACTTCATGTCCAGATAGAATGAAAATCAGACTCAAACCATGGAAAACAGCTCCAGGATTCCACACCCCCACCTTCTTCTAAAGTGCCTTATTGGCTGCAAATTACAGTGGACCTCCCACCCTTCTCTCCTCTCTCAGGATGTCTGAGATTTGTTGCCATATTGACTGTTGCTTTTCAGTTGCCTGGGTCCCTGGAATCCAACTCATGGTATTAATGCTGTCTGAAAGCCTTCTTTTCTTGCCAATGCTATCTATTCATGGGTTCATCACAATAAACAGATAGATCCTTGACGACTTTTTCTGAAGTTATTGTACTGTCAGAGGTTAAATGCTTTGCTTCTAGAGGACAAAGAATGAACACCTTGCCCAACTCATGTTGCGTGCCACCTATTTTTAGTTTCTCATATAAGCTATACAGCCTCCCTTTCCCCCCAGCATGAACATATATGAAAGTTACCAAAATGAGAATTTGTATCTTGCCAGTTTTCTCTCTTTACTGTCAAGACAGAACAAGTCATAGCTGATTCTCCAGTAAATTTTTCAGAGGCGGTAAGTCACATAGGAGATTGCCACTGCTTCTCCTTGGAGCAGCCAGTGAATTTGAACCAGCAGAGAGCCACCATGTTTGTGTCAGTAACAGAACTTCCTGTGGTGTATGCTACCAAAGCGTCCTAAAAACTACATTGACATATGATTCATATACCATACAAATATACATTTAAAGTATACTTTAACTTAGTGGCTTTAGTTTATTCACAAGAATGTGTCACCATCACCACATTTTCAGAATGATTTTATCCATTCAGAAAGTGACTCTATACCCATTAGTTGTTGTTGGTTTTTTGTACTGTCAATTTGAAAATGGCCCATAACTGACTCTCTGGTGGGTTTTCAGAGGCAATTAATGAATGTGAGGAGATTGCCCATCTTTCTCCTGGTTCTCATTTCCCACCAAGTCCTTTCTCTTCCCAGTCCTAGGAAACTACTAATCTACTATCTCACTTTCTGGATTTGCCTATGTTCGAGCATTTAGAATGAATCAAACAATACAATATGTGGTGTTTTATGAATAGCTTCTTTCAAAGTTCATCCACGTTTTCAAGGCTCGTCATATTGTAGTGGGTATTGCACCTTTTTTTTTTCCCCACCAAAAAACATTTTGTTAGAATGGATGCATTATGCATTTTTGTTGTTGTTGTTGTTTAACGGTTGATGGTCGATTTGAGTTGTCCCTACTAGTTGCCTATGAACATTTTTGCACAAGTGTTTGTGTGGATCTGTGCTTTAATTTTCCTTGGGCATATACTTAGGAGTGGAATTGCTGAGTCATATGATAGCCTTGCATTTCAGTGTTTGAGAAACTGTCATGTGGTTTTCCAAAGTGGTTGAGCCGTTTTACATCTCCATAGGCAGTGTGTGAACGTATCCATTTTTCCACATGTTTGTCAACACTTATTTCTGGTTTTGACTTTATTTCTCTTTTTATTATTACCATCATCATGAAAATGAAGTAATGTCTTAGAGTGCTCTTGAAATGCATTATCCTAACTCTAATGATGGTGAGTTCTTCTTATGTGTTTGTTAGATATCTGAACATATTCTTTAGGAAAATGCCTTGTCAAATATTTTTCCCGTTTTGTAGTGCCAAAGTTATAAAAGTAAATTGTTGTTGTTGTTGTTATGTGCCGTCGAGTCGTTTCCAACTCATAGCGACCCTATGCACAACAGCCCTAAACCCTGCTCTATCCTGCTCCAACCGCACTGCCTCTGACACATCCATCCCGATTACCCCAGTCACCGAATCAATCCA
>NW_006399772.1:22142526-22150798 GCF_000299155.1 Elephantulus edwardii
CACAACTTGGTGAGCACATCCAGGGCAACATCTGTTATCTGAAATATTCAATTGGTATACCATCTATTCCTGGGTACATATTCTAAATATGGATTCCTTATCAGATATATAATTTGCAGAAATTTTCTCTCCTTTTGCAAGTCAGCTATTCATTTTCTGGACGGTGTTCCTTAAAGCATAAAAGTTTTTTATTTTTATGATGTATAATTTATCTATGTAGGTTTTTTTTTGTTTGTGTTTTTGGTGTTATATATTGTTGTTAGATGCCATTGAGTTGAGTATGACCCATAGTGATCCTATGAACAACAGATCTGAACCCTGTCCTGTCACCCTAACACTACTTGACACACTCGAGCCCATTGCCACGGTCATTGTGTCAATCCACCTGCTTTCTGAGCAAGATGTTCCTCTCTAAGGAACAGCCCCTTTGTAGCAACCTGCCTGAAGCCTCCAAAGAGCACTCTGGCTGCACTTTCTCCAAGACATATCTGTTTGTTCTTTAGGCAATCCATGGGATTTTAAGTGTGCTTTTCCAACACCACAACTCAAAGGCATCAATTCTTCTTCTGTCATCCTTGTTTGTTGTCCAGCTCTCAGATGATCAGAAATATCACTTGTTGAATATACTGTTTTAAAAATTAATTCTAACATGAAAAATTAGATTTAAGTGTAAACTTTACTATTATAGGCCTATTTTATATGTTTAGCTGTGCCATAGACTTATTAAGTTCTGAAGGTCCATGGATGATGCAAATAATTAACACACTCATTGTGAACCAAAAAGTTAGTGGTTTGAATCTATCCAGAGGGTCCTCAGGAGAAACAAACTCTGGCATTGTGTTTTACCAGAAATCAGCTATTGAAACCTTTATGGAGAGTAGTTCTGCTCTGATGTACACAGCTCCCTATAATTTGGAATTAAACCATGGCAAAGGTAAAGCTCTGATAACCTACCTGTAAAATGATGATGACCTTAGGAATGGTATCTTGAGGTTTCGTGAGTATCGACTGAAATAGTGTATGTGTAATATGTAAAATTTTAGAGGGACGTGATAATTTGCTGTTAACATTAGCTATTAGTACTGAAGAGCAATGGTGCCTCTTTGGAGACTAATGTGTGTCTGGTACAGGCCATGGTCTTTGCAATCACTTGTTATGCATCAGAGAGCTGGACAATGACCAGGGAGGATAGAAGGAGAATTGATGCGTTACTTCGTCTGACATACTTTGGTCATGTTGTAAGGAGGGACAGGTCCTTGGAGAAGGACATCATGCTTGGGAGGGTGGAGGGACAGTGCAGAAGGGGAAGGCCCCCTGTGAGGTGGATTGATTCAGTGACTGGGATAATTGGGATGGGTGTGTCGGAGATGGTACAATTAGCACAGGACAGAGCAGAGTTTAGGGATGTTGTACATACGGTTGCTATGAGTCGCAAGTGACTCGATGGCACATAACAACAACATTATGACAATACCAATAATCATGAACACCTTATGATCTAAAAATTTAACTGAATTTTATATTTAAAAATGATATAATACTGTACAGTTAGAATGCCTAATAGATAATCTTTAAATAACTCTATGAAAAGCAGATGAAATAGTCAAACTGTATTTATCTTTACAAGTATTTTCTTAATGGGCTCATATTGGTGTTGTGCTTGTACTTAAAAGCATCACAAAAAATGACTAGAATTTTCTACTTCATGCTTGAATTACTTAGGTATGAAGCTCGTCAATTTATTTGCATTAGGATGACTTTCTATTCAAAGCTCTCAATATTTCTCAGAATTGGTGTCATCCTTTGTTGATTATCAAGTATTTGCTTTCCAAATCTTTTGAAATTTATTGGCCACTTTCATGATCCTTATCCAGCCGGAGGGGGGGAGGGGGTGGAAACAAAACAAAGCACAAACCTCTATCATTCCTTTGGTAAAATTAGTATGTCATAAATTATTAACTCTCAGAACATAAAGATGGCTCGGGTTGGTTTTTTTTTTTTCACTTTTGTGAATTCAAAGTGTACACAGCATATTGATTTCACTCATTAAACATGTACATTTTGTTTTGTAGCATTAATTCCAACACTCGCAGTTCTAACACCCACTTCCCCCCAGTAATTCTGACTTCCATTACTCTTTCCATCCTACCCTTTCCTGACTGTATTTTTTTCTTGAGAAAATGCTGACCTTTTGCCCTTATATGTTTGGCAATAAAGATGGCTAATCTTTAGCAAGCACATAAATGCGAAGTTAATCCAGTTGACTTAAGGAGTTGTTTATAAATTCACCATTTTAAGGAGACAATGAAAACATTCTGCTAAATCAGAGAACACCCTGTGGAATCAGAAAAGGTAATCAACCACTTGACCCTGATGTTGACACTGGAAGTTTCTTTGGGTTACATTCTTGAGGTTAAAGTTTTGTGTAAGACTTTTGAGACCGAGGGTCACTACTTTTTTCAAGTATTATTTTGAATTAATTTACGGACAAAAATAATCTGAGTTTAAGATAACATTAAATATAAATTAATAAGACAACGGTACCATTTGAAATGCTATTTATAGAAATTTTTTTTAAAAAAAAATAACTGAATAGAGACCAGATTACTCCTGGAATTAAATCAAGCCTCCCCATCATAGTCATTTGTCAACATAACTAGGACAAAGTGGTCGAGCTATGCTCTAGGAGGGTGGGATGTACTACTACAATCAGTCCAAATGATTCCTCCCTCTTCCCCAGACTCGTCCACAACATTTTCTTCGGTTAGGACTGTCCAGTTTAGTGAGGGTAGTTGGAACTCATGACAGCTACAGTGGATGATGATACAGAATATTTCATTTTGGGATGAGGTTGTTGTCATAAATTGGAGTCGACTTGCTGACAACTTACCAAACTAACTTCATTGACATAGAATGACCTTCTGAACTCATAACCATAGGGTAGGACAAAGTATATGTGACTCCTAGGGTTTCCAAGCTGTAAGTCTTTGTAAGGGAGCACTGGTGGCATTGTCTGTGGGGAGGTGTGCTGCTAACCCAAAGGCCTCATCTCTCTGGTGGTTCAAATCTGCCAGCAGCTCCAAGGGAGAAAAAAAAAGGACAATCTCCTCCTGTGTGGTTTACAGGCTAAAAATCCCAATTGAAGGTCAAGTATGAGTCGATTCCGATTCCATGGCAATGACTTAATTTTTAAGTAAAATCTTTATAGGGGACAACTGCCACATCTTTCTCAACTGCTGACCTTTTGGTCAGCTGTCAAGTACTTCAGCCACATGCTATCATGTCTCTTGTAGCAGCTGATACAAAATAATGAATAGTGAGAAAACCTCTAGTATATTTACAACTGATTGTGAGGATGGTGCAGGATTGGACAGGGTTCAGATCTGTTGTTCAGAGGGTTGCTATGAATCACACTAGACTTGACGGCACCCTACAACAGCACCACTGCAAATTAGGGGAGCTCTTGTAGCCTCGTGGGCGAGGGACTGCATGGCTAACCCCAGGCAGCCCGTTTGGGTCCACCTTCTGCTCTGAGGAAGAAAGAGGAACAGTCTTCTGCTGTGTGATTTATTTCCTCTCAAAACCTGCAGGAGAGTTAGTTATGAGCCAAAACAACTCATAAATTACGTCACAAAATAGTTACGACTCAAAAGTACGTCACAACAAGATAAAACTTAGAGTCATTTCCACCTATTTATTTTCTCACATGTAAAAGAAAGTTTTTCAAGTATTGATTATTTCATATATAAAATAAGGAGAAATTCTTTGGTTGAATTAATTTGGCAATATTTGAGAGACTTTTCAAGCTGCTAATGGGCTGAATTTTTTATATGACCAGTTAAATAAAAACTCATGTTAAATATTATGGAAGCACCAGACTTTGATGTAAACAAAATAATTTTGAACTAAAAAGATCTGGTACTTGACTTTCATCTTCAGTCCTAGCAAATGAAAATGTCAGATGTCTGTGTTGTATATGGAGAAACAAAATGTGAAATGCAAAATGTGTATGTTTTAGTGACATAGTTTTTGAGAACAGGTTTCATGAAAATCACAGTTTTGATGGAGGCTATAATTGGCAAATTCTTTTTATTATAAGAAATTATAAGTTATACAAAATTAGGAAGTTTGTTACAAAATATAATTACATGAATATATGGTTTAGATATGTATGTATATGTGTTTTTACACACATTTACAAAAGTGTATATATATATATATATGTGAACAGTTAGTGAATTTGAACTGCTTGCCTTCTGGATTGCAGTGCAGCTTCTTACCAATAGGCCACAGAGCTACCTCTGTGTGTGTGTGTGTGTGTGTGTGTGTGTGTGTGTGCATATATATAAAGCGATAACATTTTTCTTTTAGAAAGCCTGACCATGTTATATTTAAGTGAAAGATGTTTCTGGACTACTAGATTTTTACCCCCAAAAGTTAGTTTAAAATGTGTAGATTATAAAACCTGTCTGTTAACTGTTAGTGATTAACTGATTTCCATTAGAAATAACCAGAGCTTTGAGAAAGTAAAAATTTCCAAGTAGACTAACTTATGTCTATTGTCAATATTAATATATCAATAATATGTGTTGTCAATATATAGTGACTGGTTATGAATGGAAGAAAAGGGTAACCTCAGTCAGAGGTAAGAAGAAGAGATGGGTGAGGCAGGCAAGGGGTGCGATGGGAGGGGGTAGGTGAGGAGTTGCAAGACTAGGTACAGTGGTTATTCCAGAAGGATCTGCTTTGTTTTGCATTATGACAAACCTGGGATGCGTATTGATTTTTTTTTTTCCCCCAGTGGAAGAAAAACTGAGTTAGACATCCTGACTTGGCATTTCTAAATTCTGTCCAGACCTGCTTAAACTAATCAGGGTTATTTCAAGGGAGGATTAAGTGTCAAAAGACTATACTTCAGACTGACAGCAGGATATAGTCATTTAGTCAGGACAGCTTCTGCAACGTGCTCGCAGGCATCTCAGCCTTCAGACTCGTGGCTTTAAGCCAGCGTTACAAAGCTCTTAGTCCTGACAATGATTACCTCTTCCTCCTCGTGCTCCAGCAAGCTTGTGCAAAGCCTTCTGTCTGTGGTTCCTTGGAGTAGCAGTTCCAAGGTCAGCTCTGTCTCATGTTGGATCTCTTGTTCTCTGCTGCGGCTTTTGCTGCTGCTGTAGGTCTCAGTCTCAGGCTGAGTGGTGCAAACATACAAACAAACAAACAAAAACAACAACAAACTTCGGCCCTGAAGAATGTGCACTCTGCATTCTCTGCTGGTGGTGAGATTTCCACTTTCTGCTGCTGAATCTATTCATTGTAGTGCTGAGACCAGCCAATCTCCCAATGGATAGGCTAACACCTAATCTTTTTGTATGTCCCTGCCTATTTATATGGCAAACTCAAAGTCAATGAATAAGAGTAAATAAAAGGAAAGGCATTTTGAACATTAAGCCTTTGACACCACAAGATGCAAATAATTAGACTTAGTATAACGATCCTACCAGGGAATACTAGAAATTTAGAATTAGGGGCGATGAACATGACCGTGTTCACTAAATGCACAGACATACAGATTAGCTCTGCTGATGCTGGACCGTGGTGCTTTTGACAATCAAAACTAGTTGTCGTGTTGTCATATATTAAAGGTAGCCCAGATGACACAGGGAGTGTTTAGAAAAGCCCCCAACAAATTGTGTTGTTGTTGAAATGAACTGGAAACTCATGTGAAAGGCTGTCAGGTTTTAACAAAAGTCTGAGAGAAGGATATAAATAAATTCAGCCTCGCTGCTGTTGAGTCTGTTCTGACTCCTAGCCACTCTCCCATGGGTTTCTGAGGCTGTGGGCCTCACAGACAGAGACTGCCTATCTTTCTGCTATGGAGCCCCTGGTAGGTTTGAACTGCAGCTACCACAGCAATACCGTACAGACTGAGCCACTAGAGCTTGTATAGGAATGAGTCAGTTAATTAAGGTTTGAAGAAATCTTTGAGCCAGTTGCTAAAAACCTGTTATTTAAGGAAACAAAACAGAACAAATACACCCCAATTTACAATTAAGCAGAGAATATTGAAACAAAAGTAATCACAAACTCAAAATTCACCACTTTCTAATTATTTTCCATTTTACTTTACTCTCTTAGTAATAGGGCATCTCTGATGGTCTAGTGATAAGGAGCTGTGCTGCCAACCCAAAGGTATACAGTTGGAATCCACTAGCTGTTCTGTGGGAGAAGGATGGACAATCTCCTCCTGTGCAATTTACTGACTTGAAAACTTGCTGGAGAGTCAGCTGTGAGTTGGTTCCCACTTGCCGGCACATAACAACAAGAACCTCTTAGTAATCATCTCCTGCAGTACAGAGTACATTGACCAGTGAGCTGTTAGGGCTCCTTAGTACATTGTTACATAATCTATCATAATAATCTCAAATGAGATTATTTATGTTTATTATATCCTAATGGTAGTCATTATGATATTATTGCATTATAATGTTAAAGATATGACATGTAACTGTATCTCTTCCAAAATCTTATTTAAAGGTGTCACCTTTAAATTTAAAATTTTCTAAAAATTGGTCACAATGTGGGATTTACAGCATAGGAATTTGCAGTTGCTGTCAGTTCTGCTTCTTTTCTCCTTAGGAAATGCAGATGTTCAGGTTTTAGGAGGACAATCCACAGCCGGGTCCAGCTTTCAGGCTCCCTGTCTTTAAGTTCTTGTCCTGATAGTCTATGTAGCCCAACTCACCATGTCTTCCTAAGCAGAGAAAGCTACACAAGATTAAAGAAGCTAGAAGAGTGTGATAAAAAGTCATTTTTTAACCTTTAGTAATTGAGACAAATGAAACTTTTCTGAGGCTCCATTAGGCAGGCGAATTGGTGGCACAATGCTAAACACTCAACTGCTAATTGAAAATTGAGTGGCTGGAACTCAAAAGCTGCTCCCTGGGAGAAAGTGATGGCTGTCGGCCATAAGATTTACAGCCTTGAAACCTTACGGACAGTTCCATTTGGTCCCATGTTGTTCCTCTTGTTGTTAGTGTTGTATACAGTCGAGTCAGAACAAACACACAGCAGACCCTCCAGCAGCTTTTCAGAGGCAGTAAATCACATGGGAGGAGATTGCCCATCTTTCTCCTGTGGAGCGACTGGTGGATTAGAATCGCATACCTTTGTTTTGGCAGAGACAGAGAGGTTGGTTTAGATGACAATGTTCAGAGCCATTGTTTATAGGCTGTCTATGAGTCATAGTAACTTGATGGCACATAATGATAACAACAGAACAACCACCTTTACCGACTAATCATGCCTTGACTTAAACTTACAAAAGCTGCTCGTACAATAAATTAAAGAACCTCATTACTGTCGAGTTGGAACTGATTCATAGTTGACCCTTCAGTGGGTTTCAACAGCGGTAAATCCCACAAGAGGTGATTGCCATTCTTCCACAGAGAAGCTGATGGATTTGAACTGCATGCCTTTGGGTTAACAGCACAACCCATTACCCACTAGGATGCCAGAGCCACTCATTAATATTTCAATAAGAATTTAGTAAGTAAGCTTAATTAAGTAACTTAAAGGACACTAGTTTTAGTTAAGTTTTAATAAAGGCCAGTTTGTGAAGACATAGGGCAGAGATTAGGGGAGAAGCTAGAGACCAAGGAATAGAAACAGTCCTGGACCCGGCACTATTTTCCCCCTGAAACAATGCCAAATTATTTGTGTTTGGCATAGCATTTCCTCTGATTATTTATTCTGACTGGCTTTGCTAAGATATTTTTAATATTATTAGCTTATACTATCCTTCACTTGTAAAATACTCCCTCTTAAGGTTTTGTGGCTTAATGTGCTTTTTTGATACATGTCTTAATAACACACTTTTAGAACTCTCTGGGGGAAAAATATACAAAGGGGAAAAAAGCATTGCATTTTTAATTCCTAATTCCAGGTGTAAGTCCATTTTTCAATAAATACACTCAATTTCACATAAGAAATAACCTCATGCTCTCAAGCTTGATTTAGAAATTTCTCTCCATCTAATTGCTTTCTCTATTTCCTTTCCTCCTCCTTCAGTTTACTCTTTAGATGCTCTACTATCTCTGAAGATTGTTGTCTCCGATCATATGTGAGGTATACAAAATAACTTGGAAAACTTGCTTAGTTACTGTGCTTACTAGTTTAATAAATTCTCCCTATACATTGTTATTTATTTGATTCCTAGAGAACATATGTATATAACTGCCATGAATTGAGGAGACAAAACCTAAGGTTTTTTTTT
>NW_006399772.1:22152512-22202811 GCF_000299155.1 Elephantulus edwardii
CAATTTTGCCAACACCATTTGTTAAAAAGGCTGTCGTTTCCCCACTTCACTGATTTCATCTCCTTGTCAAAAATCAGTTGACCATAGATAGATGGGTTGATCTCTGGATTCTCAATTCTATTCCATTGATCTATGTGTCTGTCATTGTTTTTGACCTCAACCTTCAACTAAATTTTTCAAACATGATAGTTAAATAATACAAATAACCATAAATGCTCTTCAAGCACAGTAATTTCATTCACTAAATAGCTCATTGCCGAATACCACATGCTAGTCTAAGTATTTGCTACAATTATATAAGTCTTTCTTGATTGCATATTTGTATTCATATCATTCGAAGATGTATTTAAAGAAATGTTGTTTTGGCTGTTATATACCATCAAGTCCATCCTGACTCATAGCTGACCCTGTAGTGGGTTTTCAGAGGCCATAAATCACTTGGAAGGAGATCTCTGTCTGTTGCAGAAACGTCTTATGGATTTGAACCATATACCGTTGGGCTGGCAGCACAACTCCTTAGCAATACGCTGTAAATGCAAAGCATATGGTTTCTTTTTGATAATTTTTTAATAGATTTTTTAGCAGTTAAAAAAAAACAAAACAAAACCCTGGGAAGGATTATAGCACTCTCCTTGATCCCTCTGACAATTTGAGAGTCCCATTTGTTTAGAGGTGTTGATATTTTATATCAACACCTCTTGAGATGTTAAACTCAAGTATTGATGTGTGTCAATTTATTTTATTTTCATGTTTGCGTCTTCGCCATCATCTTTCTACGTGCCAGAAGATTTGAATGGTCTTATACTCCTCGTTTATGTTGGGAGCCAAATTAGGTAAATATTTAATTCTGCCTTCCTCTCTCTATTTTAGCTGGACCAGACCAATTTTGAGGAAAGGGTACAGACAACGCCTGGAATTATCAGACTTATACCAAATTCCCTCGGGTGACTCTGCTGACAATCTCTCAGAAAAGCTGGAAAGGTATGAATATGGCCACTGTTAATTACAGAGAGACATTTATATGCTTAATTATTTCAGGAATAGAAAGGGAATGAATTCAGGCACTATTTTTGAGCCCGAGTGACCCTTCACTAGAATATAAAAGTGCTGTAAACCTTTATGAGAAGAGACTGCCGTATCTTTCTCCCTCAATATCCAAGGTAGATTTGAACTTCTCACCTATGGTTAGCAGTCTGTCACATTACACTGTTGGGCTCCTTAACACTTCAGCTTAATGCAGCAGCTCAGTTGCTGTCAAGATGGAACCAACTTGTACATAATCTTCCATTGGGTTTTAGTTTTTCTAATTATTAATTTGAATGAAAGTTTACAGAGACTTACAGTTACCATTCATTCATTGTTGCACTTTTCTCCCTGCCCACCCCTTCTTCTCAATTCACTCTTTAAAAAGTAAAAGAAAAACTCTTTCATTGTTATTCGGAGGCAGTAAAGCCCAAGAGGAGAGATGGCCTGCCTGTCTTTCTCCCACAGAGCTCCTGTTTCATTTGCCTTTCCAGAGTGATGTGGCTTTTGGATTAACAGTACAATTCCCAAGGACAATGCCACCAGAGCTCACTAGTTAACATGTTGTTATGTTCCACCAAGTCACAGCTGCCTCAAAGCTGACCCTCCAGCGGGTTTTGGGAGGCCAGTAATTGCACAGGAGGGCACTGCCCATCTTTCTTCTACAGAGCAGCTGATGGATTCACACTGCATGCCTTCAGGTGGGCAGTGCCACTGAGCCAGATTAGATGATATAATTTTTTTTTATTTTGTAAATCATTTAATTTCTTAAATGTAGTTGGGAAAATTGTGTAATTGTTAGTTTCTAAATTTCTCCACTTAAACTGTCAGATATTATAGTAATTGAAATATTTATTTTATTGAATTAAATTATAGTCTTAGCATTTAGAGTAAGTCTTCCATTTTTATTATACATGGTATTTTTAAAAAAAATTTTGTTTTACTTTTGTTTGTATACAAAGTTCCTATACATTATCTTTCACACTATTTTACTTTCACATTGAGTTTCATACAATCATTTTTATTCATTATGGTTTTTTAAAATTATTTTATTATTATTAATTTTATTGGAAATTTACAGAGACTTTGGTTCTTACAATCTTGTTTTTAAAAATAGGACATCTTAATTCCTTAGTAAATGATTTTATGTTACTTCTAAAATCCTAATGTATGAAGATAAATCTACTTCTTGGGAAATCTTATACTAATGACTATTGCATATGAAGGAAAGAAAAAGTTTCTTATTTTAGTGCAACTGTTACATGCCCAATAGAGTATTAAGTATAGAAGATGAGTACTTGCTAATGCTAATGCTGAGCTTTTGCTGTGTTCATGTACTGTGAAGACAGTGATCTTTTTGTATTTGCTTTTGTTTCATTAAATTCTAATGTGTCCAAAAGCCTGGCCTGTAGTTGTTATGTGCTGTCGAGTCTGCTGTGACTCATAGCCACCCTATGTACAACAGCCTTAAACCCTCCTCTATCGTGTGCCAACCTCACTGTCTCTGACACACCCATCCCGATTACCCCTGTAACTAAATCAGTCCACCTCATCGAGGGTCTTCCTCTCTTACGCTGTCCTTCCACTCTCCCAAGCATGATGTCCCTCTCCAAGAACTGATCCCACCTTGCAGCATGTCCAATGTATGTCAGACGAAGCTTCAGAATCCTTGCTTCCAAGGATCAGTCCAGCTTCACCCTCTCTCCAGGATGAACTTTTTTGTTCTCCCTGCAGTCCATGGTATATTTAATACTCTTCTCCAGCACCACAGCTCAAAGGCATTAAGTCTCCTTCAATCATCTCTAGTCATTGTACAGCTTTTTGATGCACAGCAAGTAATTGCAAAGACCATGACCTTTATCAAGCGCACCTTAATCTCCAGACTGACATCGTTGCCCTTCAGTACTTTGGAGAGGTCCCTGACAGCAGACTTTTCCAACGCAATTCATCTTTTAATTTCTGGCTGCTGGTACCAGTGTTTCCTCTGTTCTGATGACTGCCTCCTGGTCCAAGTATAGGTTTCACATTAGCACAATCAAGTGTTCTGGGATTCCCATTCTTCTCAGAGTCAACCACAGTTCACTGTGATCTACACCGTCAAAGGCCTTTGCATAGTCAATGAAACACAGATAGACATTCCTCTGGTACTCTCTGCTTTTGGAAAGATTTACCTGACATTAGCTATAATAAATTTTTGAATGAATGATCAAATGTAAAATGGCTAACAGTATGTACAAACCTATATTTCTGAGAAAATATAGTAAACATAAATCATTATAGATATAAATGAATTCAAATTATATAGGAGATGTTGAATTTCTAAGTCCTGAAAAGATGATAAAAGAAAAATTAATCAGAATACAGATAGGTGTATCGAAAACTATATATCCAGTCTGTATTTTTATTTGTAGCTGATACAGAGGACCTACACATGAATTTTTTGTTGGATTATTCGCCTCTACATAATATTGTCATTCCTTCTCAGATTTCTTAGTGTCCCACTAATTTAAAAGTATACCTAATTTGTTTTAATTCAGCAATATAATATGAGCTTATGCCATAAACCCTGCCCTTATTTTTTTCTCTCTCTTCTTTTCACCTTGTTGCTAACTTTTCTTAGAAAAGTACTTAGAATTGACTGAAAGAGTGGCATACCCATTTATAACAGGTGGTGCCTTAGGAAGTGACCAGGACCTCAAATAAGTGCTTGTGGCAGATGTCCTCTGCTGCTTCCCACATACATGACATGTGATAGTCCACCACATAGATGATATGCATGGTAGTCACCAGATTCAGCTTGTAGCAATGGGGCTAATTCCTCCACACACCCAGATCATAATTACAAGTCAAATAAGAGATACTTAAATATAGAGTGTCTTCCTTCATGTGTTAGCTCCTGGTGTTTGGAATTCTCACTGGACTTGGTACGCAGCTGTAGAGCACTTACTCTTGTTGCAAACTCTTTCCCTCAGGCTACATGTTGTTCTAGTTCTACTCTATCCTTGCTTTCCCCTCATCCTTTCTTCTTATTATTTTACTTTTTTCTTTCATAGCCAACATTTTTATGCCTTGCTCGTCTCTCCACTTCATCACATTTCATTTCTATATCAACTTTCTGAAATCTGCCATGTCCCTAAAACAAAATTGTTTAAATTGTAAAAGAAGCAAGAATAATGAGGGATGGCTGAGTCTGACTTGCACTAACTAAACAAAGGAGAGCTATTTCCATCAATAACATCCAGTGTAGAAAACTGAACCCTTGGTAAGACATGGCCCTCCATACTGTTCACTTGCTTCCATTAATTGCCACATCTGATATTTGTTGCAAAAGTTGTAGATTTAATTAGGGAATCAGGTTGTGAAGGGTGAAGGAGGTTCCCTAGGGTAAGTACCTAGATTTAGTCCAGCACAAAAATTCGAGAAGCCTTTGGGCTTTCTCAATTATCCAGCAACCCTTGTCTCATAGCAATCCCAAGTCAGCTCTTCCTTCAGTCATCCAGAAGCAAGGCCTTTAACTCTGGTTTTATCTCCAGAGTTCTGTCAGGCTGTGCCTCACAGCGATCTCTCCTCATTCTCTTTAGCTCTTTCTCTTCTCTTGGTCTCACAGCTGTTGATAATGTTGAAGGCCCTAATCAACTGTGAACTGAACCACATGTTCACAGTTAAAGATGCTGGAGACAAGAGGGATTAAGACATGGATAGAAAAGCCATTTTTTTTAGAGATCTAACATCACAGTCCCCTTTGTACTATCAAGTATAATGATATCTTCCTACTTGATGTCAATGTGGACCACTTTTCCCCCATCCTAGCACTTTTTAAAAAAAGTTAATATACCACTGTTTTTTCCTGGTTTACCAATATGCTCAATCTTGCTTCAAAGGAGAGGATGAATTTGCCTCCAGACTTGGCATCTTTTTATAATATGAATAAACTGAAAGCAAGTTTTGTGTGTATGTGTGTGTGTTTGTGTATGAGAGAGAGGAGATGGTGTGTAGTGAGGAAGAGTGAAGGAGGCAGGTAAAGAGAGGGGATGTTACTGCACAACACTGATTGGGAACCAACCTATAGCTGCCTCTCCAGCAGCTTTCACAGGCACAGGAGGTTACTGATCTTTCTCCTGTGGAGCAGCTGGTGGATTTGAATCACATACCTCTGTGTTGGTAGTGCACTCCCTTGGCACTAAACTACCAGAGCTAAGCCTGATAATCAGTTGCTGTTGATTCCAACTGATGGCGACCTCATGTACATCACAGTTGAAGTGTGTGTCATGAGACTTTCAATGACTCACGTGGTTGAAGTCTATTTACCAGGAATTTCCACCCACCAAGACAACTGTCTTTGAACTCGAATCCTCAACTTTTTGATTGGCAGCCAACCATGTTGTTTCTAGGGAAAGCCTAGGTCCAGGCACTGAGATTGCGAAACCTGCCTTTAAATGCTAGGTATAGTTTCTTCCTTTGGAACAGTGTCTGCTATGGGAGTGTCATAGGAATAGGAATGAAAGCCACTGGTAAAACGAAAGCTTTTATTCGACTCTATAGTTATCCCTGGAAGTTTATAAAATTTGCATCTACGCAAACTTTAAAAAGTGAGATAAAAAAAGTGAGATGATGGTGACATTAATGGGCATTTTATTCCACTGGAAAAAGAGGAGTAGATCTTCCATAACAGAGAGCATACAAAACAAAACAAAACAAAACAAAACAAAACAAAACAAAACACACAAAACAAACCAGAGAGCAGTGGCTTAAATAGAATCAGCTGATGAGCCTGTAGGCTTCGTAAGAAAACAAGTGTTTATTTCAGCCAGAGTTTTCAGATAAATTCTTATTCTTAGAAGACAATGTGTAATTTGATCTTGTTCTCATTTTTTAAAATTTTTTTCTTCTAATAAACAACTTTCTTGTTTGTTGTTGTTATGTATCATTGAAAGGGTTTTAGTAGTTGAAAATAAAATTTTCTATTTACTTCATATTTCTAATTTAGAGAGGAACATAATCAGCTTCTCTAGCCTAAAGTTACAGAGTAATCCATCTGACTTTATCTTGTTTTTGATGTGACCATTAAGTTTTATAAAATCTATATTTCAAACCAGATAAAGGTCAAGAAGGGAAGGAAAAATGTTAGTGTGATTATCAGCTTATTTTTTCTACTTGTTTTAATTAGAACAATATGTATTTACATGTCACACTGGGTCTACCCTTTGCATTGTTATTAAGAAGTTGACACTTTGACTGCATGCAGAGTGGCTTTTCCATGGAGCCGACTCCCTGCAGGATAATATATGGCAGGGCAATTGAATTCTGCCAAATATGTGACTCAGCACTTGGTATTGGAGAGTCTCCAGAAGGCTCTATCTCTTTAACCACTTGAGTTCATCTCCTTGGATATACTTGCATGAATTAAACTATGTTAAGGTCAATAGAACTACTCAAATATTTTCACATAAAACTGACTGGTTCGCTTTTTTTTCTTTCTTTTGCAGAGAATGGGACAGAGAGTTGGCATCAAAGAAAAATCCCAAACTCATCAATGCCCTTCGGCGGTGCTTTTTCTGGAGATTTATGTTCTATGGAATCTTGTTATACTTAGGGGTAAGAATCTTGTTTGCAAACTGGTTATGGATGTAATATTTATATGGTTTTTTAATTATTCAAGAGGAACTAGGACAACCTAGAAGGAGCCATGGTGGCATAATGTTTGAGAATTCAGCCTGTAACGAAAATGCTGCTGCTTTGAACTCACCAGACACCCTATAGTAGAAAGAACTGGTAATTGGCTCCCTAAATAGTAGAGCTTTGGAAATCTTGTGGGACAGTTCTTTTTCCTGTTGGGTCACTATTAAAATCAACTTGATGGCCTAAAAAACACAGGGTGTTCTTATGTTAGGCTGTTGTTGATGCTGTCGAGTTGGTTGTGACTTCCATGACCTGATGTACAATTGAAGGTCATTCTGCCTGATCCAGCCCTGTCCACACAATCTCAGCTGTGCCTAAACCCATCATTACAGTCACCATGTTTTAAAGTGACTTTCAACATGAGAGTCTAATCTTCCAAAACTATACAAAACAAACAGTGTTCTGGTGTTGTTCATAGGGCTTTTAAGGACATAGTATTTCAGAAATGAACAGAACTGCTTCCTAGTCTGGAAATTCCACTGAAACATATCTGCCACAGGTGACCCTGAAGGTATTTGAAATACCAGTGGCAGAGCTTTGACCATCACAGCAACACTCATACCATGACAGTGAGACAAACTGACAGTCAAGTAGTGGTGTAAAAGTAAAACGTACACGTAAAATCCAAACGTTAACAAACTACCTAAAACTCTTGTTGAATATACTTTGGAAATAATATGTCCTGGAACAGAGATGACAGCACACAGTTTAAAATGGGTTCAGTAAGATAAATCGATTATTTAAAAGAATTATTTTATGTTATCATTCAAAATCACGTTATCTTCCTTGTATATAAGATTATCAATGCCTCCATTTTTCTGTTTTTAACACGAGAATATCAGGAGATAGTATCAGATGAGGAATTAGGTCAAGTTCATTCAATTACAAATAAGAATTGCTATAATATTTTTTAAATTATAGCTTGAAGCTACATCATTTCAAGGAAAATTTTAAAATTCGACAGCTAAGTATTCTTGCAATATTTTTTTTTTCTCATTCTACTGACTTTTGGTGAGTGAAGATGGTTCTCTAGTAAAAACCCCAGATGGTTAAATGTAGTCTGGAACATTCCCCAATTATTGTCAAATGAGACCCTGATCTTTTATTTTCTGTAACACCAGAGCATTGTTTTGAGTCCCAGCGGTAATATTTAAAGTGAGTGACAAGTTGAAAATTTATACTAGTTTCAAAGAAAGACTGCAGGGGATTTTTGCATTGAGATGTTAACCACTATGCAGATTGACTAGCATTGTGTTTACATTACTCATCATGTCTTTGGGAGTTAGCTATACCATAGTGTCTCCTGAAAAAAAAAGAAATTGCATTATTTAGAGAAATTGTACACCAGGAAAAAGAAAATTATTTTATCTTGATAAAGGTAACTACAATTAGGTATATACAGAATATTTAAAAATACTCCTGATAATCTAGAAAAATTTTTACAACTTTTGAAATAATAATGGCCAAGTCTCTCTTTCAAGTTGTGTGTGCATGAATGCATGTGTGTGGGTACCTATACAGTAGTGCTGGTAGGTGCTGTCAAGTCAACTAAGACTCACAGCAACTCTCTGAATAATAGGTCTGAATATCCTACACAGTGCTTACAATTTCTTATACTCAATTCCGCTGGAGTAGTCACCATGTCAATCCATGTCATTGAAGGTCTTTCTCTCTTTCAATGACCCTCTACATTCCCTGCATCATATCTCAGTCTAAGGACTAGTTCCTTCTGAAAATATGCCCTAAGTAAGTGAGATGAAGGTTCACTATCCTTGTCTATGAGGAACATTCTGGTTGTACTTCCTTCAAAGACATTTGTTTGTTCTTTTGGCAGTCCATGAGAGATCCAGTCTTGTCCAACACCACAATGCAATGTTATCAATTCTTCCTCAGTCTTCCTTATTCATTGTCCAACTTTTAGATGAATTGGAAGCCAGCCTTGAATCAGGTGCATATTAGTCTTTCAACTAATATTCTTGCTTTTTAGAACATTGGAAAATGAAAAAGATCTCCCCATTGCAATATGTCTTTTTATTTCTTAACTATTGCTATTAAGGATGTTGATTTTGTATTCAAGTAAAATAAATTTGTTGACAAGTTCAGTCTTTTTTCTACATCTTTCATGATGTTGCTTATTGGTCTAGTGGTAAGGATTTCTGTTTTCTTGATATTGAGATGTAACTCATATTGAACACTGTAGTCTTTGATCTTCTGAACTATGTACTTCAAATTGTCTTCACTTTTTACCATCATCTGCACGATACAAGTTGTTGATAAGTCTTTCTTAGATCCTCATGCCACTTTCTTGTTCACATAGTCCAACTTCTCAAATTATTTTCTCAGAACTAATAGATGCGGAGAAAGGATGCAATCTTGATGCGGAGTTTTCCTGATTTTAAATTGTACAGTGTTTCCTGGTTATGTTATGTATACCTATATGTAGCTGTTGTTGTTGTTGTGAGTTATTGAATCGATTATGACTACTAACAACCCTATGAACAACAAATCTGAACCCTATTCTGTCCTTTGTCACCCTTATAATCTCTGGGCCCATTGTTGTAGTCACTGTGTGGGTCTTCCTCTTTTCATAGTCTCTCCAACCTTGCCAAGCATGATGTCCCTCACCAAGGAATATCATCTCCTAGCAACATGCCCAAAGTATGTGAGACAAAGCTTTATCATTTTTGCTTCCAAGGAGGACCCTGGCTACCCCTTTTCCAAGACGTATAAGTATATTCTTTTGGAAGCCCACGAGCTATTCAATATTATTCCCCAATACCACAACTCAAAGGCATTAATTCTTCTTCTGTCATCCTTATTCATTGTCTAGCTCTCAGATGCATAGCAAGTGATTGGAAAGACTATGGCCTGAATCAGGAACACCTCGATCCTCAAACTAACACCATTGCTACTCAGTAATTTGGAAAGGTCCTTTACTGCAGACTTTCCCAGTGCAATACATCTCTTGATCTCCTGACTACTACTAGTACTAAGTGTATCGATTGTGGATTGAAGTAAGATGCAGTTGTTAATAATTTCAGTATTTTCTCCATCTATCATGAGGTTGCCCATCAAATAGTACAGTAGTGAGAATTATTGCTCCACCGAAGAAAAATGAGTAATCTTATCCTGTGCAATTAACTGCCTCTGAAAACCCACAAGAGAGTCAGCTGTGGGTTAGTTCCAACTCTGTGGTACACAACAGCAACAACAATCATGATGTTACCCATCGATTAGTCCAGTGGTGATAATTATTGTCTTCTTGACATTGAGATGCAATCCACTTTGAAGGCTGTAGTCTCTGATCTTCTGCAGCAAATATTTCAAGTCTCCTTGACTTTCAGCAAGCAAGGTTGTATCATCTGCATGATGAAGATTAGTGATAAGTTTCCCTTCAAGCCTGATGCCACATTTTTTTTCAAAGAGTCTAGCTTCTTGAATAATTTGCTCAGTATACAGATTGAATAATTCTCAAATAATTATTTGAACAGCAACACCTGTATTTATGAACCCCAAACCATATCTTGTTCTCAAGCTGGACTTGACCCTCCAGGACGTTTAGAGAGGTACCACCTTTGGATTAGGAGCATGATGCACCAGAGCTCCACATCTCTCTCTCCCCCTCTCATCTATTTATCAAGGATTTGTCAATGGTTTCATCTCAATTGGATCCACAATCAACTTGGTACCAGGAGGTAAGAAACAAAAGATGAGTTGTATTGGGAAAAATCTGCTGTCAGGGGCTTCTCCAGAGTACTAAAGAGCAATGGTGTCATTTTACACTTCAGTTTAAAGACTGAGATGTCCTTGATCCAGGCATTGGATCTTTACTATTACTTGATATAGATCTGAAAATTGGACAGCAACTAAGAATGACTGAAGAGGAATCAATGCCTTTGAGTTGTTGGAGAAGAGTATTGAATATCTCATGTACTGCCAAGAAAACCAATCTTGAAGCAAGTGAAACCAATATGCTCCTTGGAGGCAAGGATGATAAAACTCTGCCTTACATACTTTGGGCCTGTTGTAAGGTGCAGAGATAAGATGTCATGCTTGGAAAGGTGGAAGGTCAGCATAAAAGAGGAAGACTTTCAATGAGATGCATTGATAGAGTGACTGTAATAATTGGTTCATATGTGGTAGAGATCGTTCAGATGGCATAGGATAAGGAAAGGTTAAGAGCTGTTGTTCTTAACCTGTGAGTCATAGTTGATTCCAAAGCATATAGCAACAGCAACAATTCTGTCTCTATACCTATCTACCTCTATCTTTATCACCATCTCTTATCTCTATTTTAATGACTCTCTCTATCTTTTATCTCTATCTCTAACTCTATATGCACCTTCAATATTATGAGAATTAATATAGCTTTGTTGGTACAAGACTGAATTAACTTTCAAGGTATTTATGAGATGATTTAAAAAATTTTTTAAATTGTGATTTTAGCAAAGGTTTACAGAGAGGTTGGGTTTTCTTTCATTGTTACAGACTTTTCCTTCCTTTTCCTCCCCCTCCCCAGTCCACTTTGAAGTGCATCTCTTATTCCAGATGACTTTTTTTTTTGTTTTTTTTTTTAACAAAAAAACTTGAGCGTTGGAAAACAAATTTGCCTGTAGCTTCCAGCTTTATTGATTTAATTTTACAAAATATGTTTATTAGTAACTATTCTATATTTGAGTCAAATATATAGAAATAAAATTTACTCTTTCCATATCATGTAAAATGTAACATTCTAAATAATGATTTAATTCTATGAAATTACACTTTGAATAAAAATTAGGTCAAAAGTATGATGGGACTTGGAATTTTTCCTTGTCTTTTTCTTTCTCATCATACACTGCTTCCTTTTGCAGAGACAGGCTCTTTTTTACTGAGGGAAGCTAGAAAAGGAGTGTGATTAAGTATTGTTCTTGTTGTTGTTATGTGCCATCGAGTTGACATGGCTCATAGTGGCCCTATGAACAGTAGTTCTGAGCCCTACCCTGTTTTGAGCCAATCTCACTGTCTCTGACACATCTGTCACCGTTGCCACAATCACTTTGTCAATTAATCTCATCTAGGGTCTTCCTCTCCTGCACTGACCCTCTCCCTTTCTGAGCATGATGTCCTTTTCCAATTACTTGTCCCTCCTGTCAATATGCCCAAAGTATGTGAGATCAAGCATCACAATCCTTGCCTACAAGGATCAACCTGCTTTCACCCTCTCCAGGACAGACCTGTTTGTTCTTTTGACAGTCCATGGTATGTTCAATACACTTCTCTAGCACAACTCAGAGACATTGATTATTCTTCTGACATTCCTAATCATTGTCCAACTTTCAGATGCACAGCAAGTAGGACTGCCGTCTTCAATATGGATTACATCTAAAGTGTCAAGAAAACAAAGATTCTCACCACTGGGCTAATTAGCAGCATCATTTGAGGTTGTTGATCTTGCTCAGGTCCACAATCAATACTCTTGGCTCTAGCAGTCAGGAAATCAAAAGATGAGTTCCTTTGGGAAAGTCTGATGTCAGGGACCTCTCCAGAGAGCTAAAGAGCAACAATTTCAGTCTAAAACCTAAAGTGTACCTGATCCAAACCATTGTCTTCTCAATTGCTTATTATACTACTGAGAACTGGACAATGAATAAGGATGACAGAAGAGGAATTGATGCCTTTGAGTTGTGGTGCTGGCGAAGAGTACTGAACATATCACGAACTACCAAGAGAACAAGTGAGTCTGTCTTGGAGAGGGTGAAAGCAGGTTGTTCCTTGGAGACAAAGATTTTTTTCCCCCCAATTGTCACCATTTTATTTTTTTTTCTACTAGTTTATTTACAAAACCCGAATACAAATTTGAACAAATTCTTTCAATTTTTCTCACTGCCCCACCCACTAAATTGTACAACCCAATGATTAACACCCCTCTCCCTCTGCAAATCCACATCTCTCTGCTTCCAGCTTCTCCCACCCCTCCTGGATCCTTAGACTCATTCTACAACAGCGGTCTTACCCAATATTTATCCTTGTGGGACTGAGTTAGTTCACTCAGCATAATGCTCTCCAGTCCTTCCCAAGTTAGGTAATAATTTGCAAAATTATTGTTCCTGCATGCTACATAGTACTCTATTGTGTGAATGTACCATAATTTCTCAATCCATTCATTTGTGGTTGGACATTTGGGCTTTTTCCATGTTCTTGTGATGGTTAATAATGCTGCTATGGCCATTGGTATACAAATCTCAGTTTGTGCCTCAGTTCTCATAGTCTCAGGGTATATCCCAAGGGGTGGAATAGCTGGGTCATATGGACCCAGTGGTCACCACTTCTTTTCAATATTATATTGGAAGTGCTTGCTAGGGCAATATGACAAGAGAAGGAAATAAAAGACATCCAGACTGCCAAAGAAATGGTTAAATTGTTGCTATATGCAGATGATATCAGAGTGTACACAATAAACTCCAAAGACTTGACAAAAAAAATCCTTTAGAGTTAATAGGCCAGTTTAGTAGAGTGGCAGGATATAAGATCAATACCGAAAAATCAATTGGATTTCTCTACAGTAACAAAGAGAACTCAGAGAAGGAAATAAAGCAATACCATTTACAATAGCCAACCACAAATTGGGATACTTGGGAGTGAACCTAACTAGAGATGCAAAAGACCTAAACAAAGAAAACTACAGAGCATTTCTGAAAGACACAATAATAGACTTAAAGAAATTGGAAAAATGGGCCCTGTGCATGGATAGGAAGACTAAATATGATCAAAATGACAATTCTACCAAAAGCAATCTACATGTTCAATGAAATCCCAAACTAGATACCAAATTCATTTTTCAAGGAGATTGAAAGGGAAATTATCAAATTTATTTGGAGAGACAGGAGGCAAGAATTTTGAAGCTCCTTCTCATCTACTTTGGGCAAGTTGTCAAATGCAACTAGTACTTGAAGCAGGACATCATGCTTGGAAGGATGCAAGGCCAGTGCAGGAGGGGAATACTTTGGATGAGATGGATTGACCTAGTGACTATAGGACTTGAGTCAGGAGTATAGAAGATGATGAAGTTGGCTCAGAAGGGGGCAAGGTTCAGAGCTGTTGGTTGGTCATAGGGTCCCTATGAATTGTAGCAACAATAACAATGAACAGTTCTACTCTGTCAGATGGTTTCACTATGAGTTGTAACATACTGAATGGCACACAACAATAACTACCAATTCATTGTCTCAGTTATTGTACTCTTTTTGAGCAGTCTTTATTCTGTGCTTGTTACCTTGGCAATTTTTAAATGATATTAACTGAACTGAACTGAATATGAGCTGAATTTCAAGGTTTCTTGAAATTAGTGCTAATTCTCTGTTGGGTATGTATGCTTTGATAGTGTCTTCTGCATTCTTAGCTCCTCAAATCAGAATAATTGTGGTGTGAAGACTATTTGGTTGGTTCTAGTACTGATGGGAAGAGTACTGTAAAATATGCTGTTGATCATGAAAAGAAAGATGGAAATGAAGTGATGAAGGAGCTTGTCTCTGCAATATTAAATCATATTAGCTATGGCCTCTCACTATTAATTATGTACTTGTTTTTTGTTTGTTTGTTTGTTTTTTCTTCTTCTTACTCAGCAGCGAGATACAACATGGTCTTCAGCACTTCAGATTCCAGGCAGAGAAGAGAATCTAGCTCTTGAAAAACTGAGCATGAGAGTCAATTAAGGATAGTCTGACAAGAGCCAAGTTGAGAGTTCTGTAGGCAGATTGCTGAGAGAATATGACTGCCATAATACATCTATTATGATAAGAAATTTACAACAACCACAGACTCAAAAATACGCTGGATTCCTAGGCAGTTCTGGGCATATTTCCACTGTCAAATTTAGGTACACACTAGTATAGTTTGGGCCACGCTACATTTAATCATTAAACCTCCAAGAAGTTTAGGGACATAAACTTTCTATCACCTTTTTGCTTTTAGACCAGTGTGGGGAAATAGACAGGAGGTGACTTGGCCACAGATAAAGTATAGCTAAGAGAGACTGTGGTTTCTGTTCCAAGAAAAGTACAGCAAATAATATGTGACATGTTTCTTAAACATGTTTATACCAGTTGGTTAGGTTTTTCCAGGTATGATTAGAACAGAAAGAGCTCTTGTGATACAGCGGATTAAATGTTGGATTGCTAACTGTAAGCTCCATGGTGGGAATCCAACGGCTGATCCTTGGGAGAAATATAAGCCAGTCAGTTTCTGTAAAGATTTTCAGCCTTGAAAATCCAATGGGGTCATTCTACTGTGACCTGAAGGATCTCTCAGAGTTGGAACAGATTCTATGGTACACAATAACAGTCACCACATTACAGCAGAATTGATGCTTCCACAACATTTTGTGATTAAATGAGCTTTTGAAGATCAAATTAGAAACCCAGCAGCATGTTCAATAGAGTATTTTGTCTAAGGGGAAAATGCATTGCCCATTCTTCTATGTGAGATTTTGAAACAAAATTTGTAGATGAGTAATTAATTGACTGTTAACTTGCCCTTATGATCATGACCTAGTTCTTTAGTTCCTTGATAGGAACTGGAACAGCTTTGGTTCTTGTACCTAACCAGTATCCTGCAGTGACTAATAAACTAGGTGGTGAATAAATGTAAAACATATGTGACACACTCAAGTAGGTGTCTCCCAAAAGGTCCAACATTTATTTTTCCTTAAGTCTCCTGGGGTATGTTTGTGAATTGGTGCTATACACCTGATCTTGGGCAAATAAAAAAATCTTATCTGGGTCTCATTTTTGTTTATAATTAAAGGCACTGTAGTACATTATAAAGTTTCTATGATTCCTTCCATCTTTTAAATTACATAATGTGGAGTCTGTTGTTGTTACTAGCAAATGAGTCTATCATGATTCACAGCAACTCCATCAGTGCAATGAGGGGATAGAATAGCCTTCTAAGATTTTCTTGGCTGTAATTTCTACCAAAGGAGACCTCCAGGTCTTTCTTACAGAAAGTGGCTAGATGGGGTTTGATGCCAATTTTTTCAGCCAACAACCTAGAACTTGGCTATTGAGTCACAATGCCTCCTTGTATGGGACCTAGAAAAAATATGATTATCTTAAATGCTGAGGATGTTAATTTATAACTTGATTTGGCAAGTTAATGTTGAACTAATCCCAGTTCTTGAATTGATGAACAACTGAGAGACAATTGAATTATATTACAGTTTCACTTTATAGGAACTTTGGAGCCTACTTATCTGGTTTGAATCCTGGCTTTCCTTACTAACATGTAACTTATTTGTACTATCTTTGTCTCAATTCCTTTGTTGTAGAGTGGTCACAATAGGAAAAGCATATTTGTATAGAATTTTTGTAATAAAGAGTTGAGCAGGTAGAATAGATTCCGGGGTACAGCAAATCTTTCATAAACATGAGCTATTATTAGTATCTTTAAATTGTATGCCTACATAAATGCACAAATACTCATTGTTTGTATTTATTCTTTCTCTACATATGAACAAGCTTAAAACATTGGTTATTATAAAGCCATACAATATTGTGCTAATGTTTTAAAATTATGCCTAGATTCTAAATATTACTTCAGAAATTCAAAGTAATATTTTACCACAGATTGCATTATTGTGTTTTCTGGACAAACCTCTTAGTTCTACTACCTCCGCGAATCCAGAAGTTCTTTCTTTGAAAATATGGAGAGTATAGTTTATAATACTAGTGAAGACTTTTCAGGTTATAGTCAATGAATCAGTAAATATGAAGAGGTAAATACCCAAAGCAAAGAATTTTTAATTAGGTACTAAACCTAACAGTACAATTCAAAGACAAACAGGTATTATAATAATATAGTCAGAATTTGGTTTTTGTTCTCTTTTTGTATTGTAAAAAAATACACATAATTGTAACAAAATAAAGGAAATACTTAAAAATAAGCCTCCTGAATAATTCCTCAGTGAGTTAGGTGTGAATAGGCATTATTTTCTATTCAGAATATAGAAATAATTTTCCTCCAGCCCTTAGTATTAGCCAGAAATTACCATTAGATTCTACTATATAAAAATATAAACTAATAGTCATTAATATTTACTTTGTCAAAAGGTGAATATTAAACTTACACATATACTCTTTGCATTAAGATATAGGCCATTTGTACATTAATTTTTGTTATTCTTTGAAAATTTTTTCTGATCATGAACATAATTAAATAATCACTGATAATTTGAAATTAATCCTTCTGTTTCCTTCCTCTAATGAGAACATATAAAGGGAGGAGGGAATCATTACCTAATATATTATTAATTTAGTACATAGTTTAATTACTGTATTGTGAATGCCTCTCCACGCCACAAGATGTTTTTCTGTATGATAATTTAAATGAATCATCTGGCTATAGTATAAGCATAATTTATTTAATCTGTTCCTCATTCTTGAATATGTAGATCGTCTCCAACTTCTCTCTATTGTCAATAGCCCTTCCTTACACATCCTTATAAAAACTAAATCTTAGACATTCAAATTACCTTTTCAGGAAAAATGTAGGATTTACAATCTTGATTCTAAGGTAGAAAACTTAAATCCACATTTTAAAGGGGTTATTCTAATTTTCAAAATGTTTCCAAGTTAGTAAGTGAAAAGTTGATTAATTTTATAAATGTTATTTTGATTCCTAGTGTATTCAAACAATTTTTATGTGTTAGCTGTGCACATACATGCACACATATAGAGACCAAGTGATACTGTGGTTCAAGTGATCAGCTACCAACCAAAATGTGAAAGCTTGAACTCACCATTTGGAAACAAACACAGCAATCTACTTTTGAAAATATTTTAAAAGCCATTGGCAGATCCTGACTCATAGATATAATGTAATACATGTATTTATCCTTTGCCTTTCCACATTCTTTCTCTAATTTTTTTCTTTCTGTCATCTTTGTCTTTTAAAAAATGATATATGAGAGAATATTTCCCCCCCTCTCTATTATTTATCTTTCAATTTTTTTCTTGTTTTTGTTAATGTTTTAAGAAGTCAGAAGTTTAAATTTTTTTTATTGTCAAATCTAATAATCCCTTTTCTCTATGTTTTCTATTTTGGCATCATATTTTTCTAGAAAACTTAATTCCAAGGTATTGAATAAGTATTTCTCTGTATATTTATTATTTCCTATCTTTCACTTAAAATCTATTTGAAATGTATAGATGCTTATGTGTGAACTAGAAAGCAAATTTTTTGATAAAACTAATATCAAGTCTCTCCAGAATCACTTATTGCATAATTCATTCCTCCTCCACTAATTAAAATGCCACATTTTATTACATATTAAATTATTGTATATTCTTGGACCTGTTCCTGGACCTTTCAGATAAATGCATTTCTCTGTCATGGCAGATATTATTATGACCTTATGTTATGATTTATTACCCAGTAATATAAACTCTCTCACGCATTATTCCTCATATTTTAATTAGCCATTTTTTTTTCCAAAACGATTTCAAAATTCTTTCTCCTTGGATTCAACAAATACTTGCTGAGTGTATATTAATTGCTAGTTTTTGTCTGGCATTTAAATTATTGCAATCCTAAAGATAGGCAATTTTTGCTGTCATGGTGTTGAAAAAAATTTTGTAAATGCTCTTGGGATTTTGGTGAGGACTGTGTTGATTTGACAAAACAATTTGGCAGAGAATATAATCTTAGAATGTTAGGTTTTTCTTCTTTGATCATATCTAATTCTACATTTATTTGAGACTTCATGCTTCAGAAATGGTTTTAAAATATATTTGGTGAAATATATATAGGCATATATATAAATATATAGTGAGTACTATAAGGTATCTTTTATATTATCTTTATGAACAGACTAAGTATCTTATTCATTTTTATGCTTGGTGCATATTTTCTTAGTCTATAGAGCTCTGTTTGCCTAGTGGATAGGGAGTTGTGCTGTCAAATGCACTAGCTACTCTATAGCAGAAAAATTGGCAATCTCCCCCCATCAGATTATAGCCTCTAAAAATCTACTGGAGGGTCAAGTATGAGTTGGTTCTGACTCAATAGCAATGAGTTTGAGTTTTGATTTCTTGAATCCTTTATTTACTTGAACTTTTTATGTAGGTAATCATATGTATATGGCATCCCATTGCCTTATAGCTCACAAGGTTTCTGCTGAGAAATCAGAACTTAATCTAATTGTTTCCTTTTTGTAGGTAACTCTGTTTTTCTCACATTGCTTTTGGAATTCTATCCTTATCTTTAATTTGGAGAATCTGATTATGCTATGTCTTGGTGTTTTTCTGTTTGGTTTTAGTCTATTTGGTGTTTTCTGTGCTTCTTGCATTTCCCCATTCTTCAAAATACCTGGGAAGTTTTCTTCTAATACTTCTTCCGCAATCTTCTCAGTGATTTTCCTCCTGTGTTCTGGAATTCCAGTCATGCATATGTTATTCCGTTTGATGTCATCCCCCATAATTCTAATGTTTTCTTCATTTTCTTTATGTCTCATCTCTTATTTTTCTTCAAGTAGGGTTTTAGTGAGGCTCTTGTCTTCCAGCTCACTGGTTACACTCTCTGTTACATCACTTCAGTTTTACTTTTTGTCCTACCAGCATGTTGGACACTTCTGCCATTTTGGCCTTAATATTCTGGATTGCATTTTCATGTTTTTCTGTTATTTCCGGTACTGTGTTGGCTGTACCCTCTCAGTCTTATGATTTTTTCAGAGCCAGTTAATTGCTCAGGAGAAGATTGCCCATCTTTCTCCCATGGAGCAGCTGGTGTATTCAAATAGCTTGCCTTCAGGATTGCAGGACAGCTTCTTGCCACTAGGTCAAGGATTTAAATGCATCTATAGTGACATTTGACATTGAGCTCTGACCTGCAATACTCTATAACATCTCAAAAGCAACCAGTTTTCCCAATGAATTATTTTCAGGATTCCTAATTTTAGTTTGGGAAGCTGAACTAAATTGAGAGCCAAGGTTATTTCCTCTACAAATGCAATTCCTTGAACTTTTCTAACCTGATTCCCTCTTCCTATATGGTCTTCAGAATCCACACAGTTCATACCCACCTCCTCTGAGTAGGAACTTCCTTAGTAGTGGCTAGATGTGAGCCAGTATAAGGATCAAGAATTGCTTGTCTCTGGTATGGAGATCCCCACCCTCAGAGCATAAAATCAAAGATGTTAACACTGGAGAGAACCTCCCATGTCAGGTTACCAGTGAGCAGATAAACTCAGTTTTTTTTCCAGTTAAATGAAATACTTATGATGATACAGGGCATGGGTAGTGTCCTGGGGTACAAACTCAAGTTTAAGTTTATTTACTGTCACATTGCCTTACAGCTTGGTATCAGGCTTTATCTGCTATCTAAGGTAGAACCATTAAGTGAATTCCATCTTGAATTGTATCTGATAAAAAGCAATAAAATGATTTTGTGATATATTCCAATAAAAATATATTCCTCTGCATCATATCCAAGACTCAGTTTGCTTGTGCGATTTCACATGATGGCCATTTGGAAAATTTCTGTGACTCTGGAAATAGATGTAGCAGAGAAAGCATTTACATGCACAGGCATTCATATATCAAGAATCCCATAATATGCTTCTCCTGATTATCCTAGGTGTGTATTTGGTTTGTTTGGTGGTTGGTTTTTTTTTTTTTCCCAAAGGACTGTCCTTCATAGATTAGTCTAGGTATCAGTTACCATTGTTTTCCTCTTCTGAATAAAAAATCAGGTGATACCTGTAAATGGTTCCATTGTAAATATTAGAAGGACATGCTGCTTAAGACAGATTAGTGAGAACCGTACAAGAGGGAGTTGTTACGGTGGTGATTTTGTCCTTGAGTCATAACCGTTCTGTATTGTGGTGATGTTGATATGAATTTGTTGTTTGCAGATGATATTATTAGATAGTTCTCTACCAAAAAGATACCTTCTTTTTCCTCCCAGTGCATATGTGCCCACCCAGAGAGTATTACAAATATCTTCATTAAAAGGCAACTGTTGTTCAAATGCTAGGTGCAATGTCCTCATTGGTTTGAACAAGACTACAACAATACCGCTCTATAATACAAGTAGCTCAGTTAGATTAATGCAGATCTTACTCCGCCCCCCCCCAAAATAGATTGCAACTAAGCAACAATTTAGTATATGTGGCAACAACCATTTTACCCCAAAGTAGGGCAATGGGCAAATAACCAGATCATTCATATGACTTCTCTTTCTCTCATTGCCATAGACCCACAACGAACTCTTAGCTGATCCTCCAGCAGGTTTTCAGAGACTGTAAATCACGCAGGAGGATATTGCCCGTTTTTCTTCTGTGGAGCGACTGGTGGATTCAAACTGTCAGAGACGTGCTGGTCACCTTTGGGTTAGCAGGGCACCTCCCTACCTACCCACTAAGCCACCAGAGCTCATTCGTATGATGCAGAGTGTTAAACAAGTAAATGAGGCTGTACACATGCAGTAGGGGCGAAACATCATACATACAATTTTAAGCATAAAGAAAGCAGATAAAAGCATGTTATGGTAGCCATTATATAAGATTTAAAACTTAAAAAACAGTTGTTTGTATTCTAAGGATAAATGTACATGTAATCAGAGCACGTTGCTGTACAGAGGTAACTCGTGGTTGCTGTGATGCTGAACACTGTGACTGTGATATGCCAGTCGTGGTAATGGGCACCCATGGTGGACAGTGTTGGCTGGAGCTTCCCGACTAAATTAAGCCTGGAAGCAGGAGAGGCATCCACTTCCGAAATGGCTTGCCTCCGGAAACTCTGTACGAACAGTGATCAGGCTGTTCATTCATAGGGTTGCTATGAGTCGTCTACGACTCGATGGCATTAAATAACAACAACAACAATCAGAGCACAGGGCATGTGTGAGATGATGAATTTGCTCAAGTAGTACTTTCTGCACTATTTATTTTATATTGATATGCATACAATATGCGCTACTTATTTTTAAAGCCAGTATTTGGCATTTAAGGTATATTATCACAATTTTTTGTGGGGGGTCAGGTGAAAGAGGTTTTATTTTTTTGTACTTGTCAGGGTTTTAAAATTATTGTATTTAGAATATGGCTATTGTGAGTCAAAAGAGTTATAATATCCTTTTTTTTGCCACCAGTTTGAAACTTTTAAAAAACTTTAAATCTTATCATTATGTTGGTATACAAAGTTAATTTGAAGTGAGGTACTGTGTAAGTTTCAGATATTGAATGAACATCTGTACAAAGCAGGTAGATGTGCTTAGAGATCTCTTTCTGAAAAGTCAGCTGCTGAAATCCCTTGTAGACCACAATTCTCCTCTGACATACCTGTGACCGACCACCTTGTGTCCAAACTGGCTTGATGACAGCAGGCTAAGATCCTTTGTGAGGATATGAGGAGATAAAACAGAGGAAAATCATAGTCATCTCTTGAGAATGGGAAGGCTGGTGTTTTTGGGCACTTGAGGTTTAGAAAACATAATCTAAGGAATTGGAAAGGCAGATTGAGGAGAGAGTTGCTGAACAATTTTGGGGAGCCCAACCAAGCTTGAATATGTGAATTTGGGATGGAGCCAATCAGTGTAACATCATTTCTCTTGAAGGTTTAGCATTCAAACCCTCCTTTACTTCTTCTTTCCTTTTGAAGGCAATTTAATAAGATGTGTGAAAGTTCAACGATCTGGGTTCAAACCTCTGAGTTCAGGAGGAATAGTCATGTGTCTGATAGAGAATAGCGATGAATCCACACAAGCTCATTGTCTTTGAGTTGGAACCAACTCATGGCTGAGTCCCCTGTGAGTTTTCAGAGGCTGTAAATCACACAGGATGAGATTGCCTGGCTTTCTTCTTGATGCTCCATGAAGTGCCACATTTGGGCAAGCAGTGCAGCTCACCATATAGGGATGAATGGTCAGTTAAGGACATTGATCGATAAACTACAAAACACAACTCTGACCCTCCTTTGCTGACTCACAGATACAGAGCAGTTGATGAGTCATTGGAAACGGACCTGAGGGTGAAGTTGGCTGGCAGCCTCCTCCTTTGAAGTTTGTTCCCATTTTAGATTAGGAAAGTATTAGTAGTGGAAGTGACTATCTTTAAATGTCAAAGCATTTTAAAGACTAATGTGAACCTGACCTATGCCATGGTAGTTTCGGTTACTTTCTATACATGTGAAAAGTGAACAATGAATATCAAAGAAGGATGGATGCTTTTGAATTGTGATATTGGCAAAGAGTACTAAGTAAACATTAACTGCCAAAAGAACAAAATGTTATCTTAGAAAATGTATAATCAGCCTGTTTGCTAAAAGCAAGGATGGTGAGACTTTGTCTCACATACTTTATTGGTGTTTTTTTTTTTTAAAGTTTTCACCTTTAATGAAATGACTTTGGAAAAAATGTACATTTTCACGACACCGCAACTACAATTTCAGGAGTCACAGTAAGATACACAGAATTCTACCAATTCCATAATTAATATGACTGCCAATATCTCTAGCAGTTATTTCACTTACATGGCAAACAAAATTTAAAAAGCAACCATCAAATAAAAGAGAACCATAGCTTCAGACAAGGCAAATCCCAGGAGAGCGTCTGAGCACAGCTGCCACTTCAATGAAGGGTTTCTGGCACAGCCAATGCTGAGGCAGCCAAAGACAGTCCCAACACCAGCACCAGCCACTCTTACTGCTGCAGCTCCTGCACCAATAAATTTGGCAGCAGTATCAACCAATGTCTCTGCTGATTGCACTGGTTTGAAACTCCCTTTGAATTAGTGGAGACACACTGTTCTGAGCCCCACTCAACACTGCTGAGTCCTTCTAGCTTCTGGTCGCGAGAACACTGATGCAGTAATTGGTCTACATGCAGCCCTTCATCCAGCTCGTATCAGAGCTGGGGTGCAGGTGAGACTGGCGCAGGCAAACATCTTAAACTCTTTGGAGGCGCAGCTGGAGGACATGGGTGGCAGGTGAGGTGGGCTCCTTTCTCGCTTACTCCCTTTCTCCATGGTGGCAGAGGTCGAAGTAGCTGGTGTGTCACATACTTTGAATATGTTATCAACAGGGTCCAATGCCTGAATAATTATGGACAACATACTTGGAAAAGTAGATGGTTGTTGAAAGGGAGGAAGACTCTCAGTTAGACAGATTGAAAAAATGACTAGAGTTGTGGTTTTAAGCACAGCAGAGATTGTGAGAATGGTAGATGATTGGGCAAGATTTTGTTTGGTTAAACTTAGCGCTGAGTTGGCATCACCCAAACTAACAAAACAGCTTGGTGGGCTGGCTTCTCCCTTCCTATTGCCAGCACTTCTTGCCTTTGGAAGCAATGTGCATCCTGGGAATAACACTACTACTGCTGCTCTAAATGGCTCTGAAAGCCCTACTTTGAAGGTGTATCAACTCACCTTGCTTTGCCTCTGTGACCTCTGGATTTGGCTTTTTCATTTGCAAAATCAGAATTAATAATGCCTACTTTAATTGCTAATGTTGTCATGGAAATCAAAGTGCCAAAGGGATGTTAAGAGTTAATAAGTGACTCCAAAACCCAGGCCTTTACTTTATCATCGCTATTTAATAGCTTCATTTTTAGAGAAGCTCTGCAGGTGCTGTTTGAACCCACCAACCTCCCTGCAAAAGATGAGAGGGTCTTCTTCCATAAAGACTTACAGCCTTGCAGGAGACTTGGTGCTGTCGAGACTTCATGCTGCTAACTCAGAGGCTGGCACTTCAAGCCTTCCAGCTGTTCTGTATGAGAAAGATGTAGCAGTCTGCTTCTGTGCTTTGCAGAAGCAGCGTTAGGTGTTTTGTGTTTTTTTTTACAGAAGAGATTTATAACATTGGGAATCCCATGGGGCAGATCTACCTGTCCTATAGGGTGACCCGGAGTCAGAACTGACTCCAAGACAATTTAGCTCTGGTGGCGTAATAGTAAGGACCTGTGCTGCCAACCCTAGTATCCAGAATATTAAAAATATCCAGGGGTGAGGATGGGGTGTGTGTGTTAATGATAAGGTCCACAATTTGGTAGGTGGAGGGAGGGGTGGGTAAAGGAAATGGGAAGCATCCAGTGTGAAAAACAATGTATACAAACTTTATAAGGAAACTGGTAGAAAATAAAAATTTTATTTTTTAAAAAAAGATAAAATAACCAGCTGTGGAAAAAATAACATCAAGAGTATCAGGCGTAACATTTCTTTCTAAGTTCATTTTGAAATCCAGCTATAAAATGGAAAGGATCTGGTGTGAAGAACAATGTACTCAAATTTTACAAATAAACTAGTATAAAAAAATAATGTAAAATAGGACATATATAAATTATTGTATGAAACACAATGCAAATGAAAGATTATATAAGACAATGTATATGAATGAAACATACTGTAAAGATGTTATTATATGAAAATAAATAAAAAATATTTTAAAAATCCCACTATAGAGGTGAGTGGTATGCTTCCTAAATGTTAAATTCTTGAAACTCCTGTGGGACAGTTTCACATCACACACATGTGTCCTTGTGAAATGGAACCAGTTTGATGACAGCTAACAACAACTTAAGATGAAACTTTGTTTTGAGATCATTGGCTATTTTATAAGAGGGAAGTAAAACTTCCAAGCCCTGTCTTTTTCTATTTTTGCAGGAAGTCACCAAAGCAGTCCAGCCCCTCTTACTCGGAAGAATCATAGCTTCTTATGATCCGGATAACAGGGAAGAGCGCTCCATTGCCATTTACCTGGGTGTTGGCTTGTGTCTTCTCTTCGTGGTGAGGACGCTACTCCTACACCCCGCCATCTTTGGCCTCCATCACATCGGCATGCAGATGAGAATAGCAATGTTTAGCTTGATTTATAAGAAGGTAATGATCCTTCCTTGCCCTCATGGATAAGGTGGTAATGGGAGCAACAGAAACTGAAATCAATTTAATAACCAATGTCTGAAATAAATGGATGGAACAAGTAATCTTTCTACTTTTTCTTGATATGCAAGATTATGTTAGCCAATAATGATTGAGCACTTCCTATACAGTTGCTATGTTGTAGTTTCTTTGTTTTAATTACTGTTGTTGTTGTATGTGCTGTCGAGTTACCTGTGACTCGTAGCGACCCTATGTACAAAAGCCCTAAACTCTGCTCTGTCCTGTGCCAATCGCACTGCCTCTGACACATCCATCTGGATTACCCCAGTCACTGAATCAATTCACCTCATAGAGGGTCTTCCCCTCCTGCACTGGTTATACTATTATTTTGAGGGATCCATCATTTCTCATTAAAAGTCTCAGCCTCATGAAACACCATCTCCTAGTAAAATGCCATGTCAGAAAAGAGTTAATATGCAATTAGTGGTGATAAACTGCACTGTAATCTCAAAGGTACATGGTTCAAATCCACCAACTGCTTCCCGGGAGAAGGATGGACAATCTCCTGTCTCTGAAAACCCATTAGAGAGTCAGTTATGTGTCAGTTCCGACTCAATGATACACAATAACGATAACCCTAGCAATTAAAATTTTCTGTTTCCTAGTTGTGATGGAGTATGATATCTCCTCTTATTTGTAGATACTTTTTGTCATGCTGTGCATATATGCTTCAGCCATAGGAACCTACTCCACTTTTTTTGGTATGTATTGGCAGCAGACTAAGTTATTAAAGTGACTTCGTGATTCAGGAGAAATCAGCCAAAAATTTGGTTACCCAACAAACAGAATTTAAACTCATTTCAGTCATGTTGGCTTCCTCTGACCTGATGTGTTATAAGTCGACATGTAACCTTTTAGATCTACCAAGTGATTATGAAAAGCCATTGAAGTAATACTTTGGATAATGCTTGTTCCTTTTTTTAAATTTCCTCAATGTTAAAACTTTATGCATATGACATTTAAGGACATTGGAGCTGAAAACCACCTTTAGTAGATAACACACAAGACTTCTATCTCAGGTACATGCAAGGTCAGTTATACTATAAAACTTTAATAGCCTTATTTTATTGGTCAGAAAAGAATTTTATACAGGCAGACAAAAAAAAAGTGGGGTCTATAATTTAATAAAATCAGCCGTAGTTTCAGCAATGCACAGTTATCAGGAAAACATGACTAGTAAGTAAACAAAAGTTTCTTTGATCCAAACATGTTTGGAAATTTCTGAATGAGAGGATTAGATCTAATTTGGAAAGTAGACTAGTCACAGTGTATCCATGAACATTTGCTATCATGAAGGATTTCTAGAAAGTGCTCACTGTAAGGAAAACACTAATAGCTAATAATATGCACAATATGCATCTAAGTGGTTCAGGTTTGTTTTCTGATCTTCCCTCAAATTCTGTGTGATAGTTGGTATTATCACCCATTAAAGAACTGCCATGGCTCAGTGGTTAAGAGTTTGGCTGTAACCTTGAAGATTAGTGGTTGGAGACACCTTTTGTGAGACAAACATATGGCAGTCTGCTCCTTTAGAGACTCTAGCCTTGGAGACCCTATGAGGAAGTTCTGCTCTATTCTATAGAGTTGCTATGATTCCATGACTATGGATTTTATAAGATTGAGATTGTTAACAGCTTTAGTTTGCTTGGCTCCACAGTCAACACTCTTGACACCAGCAGCCAGGAAATTAAAAGATGGGAAAGTCTGCTGTTAGGGACCTCTCCAAAGCACTGAGCAGTGATGGTGTCACTCTAGATACTAAGGCCTTGGTCTTTGCAATCACTTGCAATGTATCAGAGAGCTGGACAATGACTAGGGAGGATAGAAGGAGCATTGATGCCTTTGAGCTGTGATGTTGGAGAAGAGTATAGAATATACCATGGACTGCTAAGAAAACAAACAGGAGAGGGTGAAACCAGACTGATCCTTGGAGGCAAGGATGCTGAAGCTTCATCTGACATACTTTGGACGTGTTGCAAGGAGGGAGCAGTGCTTGGAGAGAGATGTCATGCTTGGGAGGGTGGAGGGACAGCACAGGAGAGGAAGGCCTTCTATGAGGTGGATTGATTCAGTGACTGGGGTAATGGGGGTAGGTGTGTCTAAGACAGTGAGATTGGCACAGGATAGAGCAGGGTTTAGGGCTGTAGTACATAGGGTTGGTATGAATTGCAGGCAACTCGACAGCACATAACAACAACAACAACAATATTTCACAAAAAAGTCTAAAAAGTAAAGAAACTTGTGAAAAAATTACTTTAGAACATCTGAAAATAGGTGAAACACAGCCCCTGAAATGGCACATTTTCCAATTAACATGGGTAAAAAGAGAAAATGAATGCTCAGACAACCTTAATAAAGGTAAACAGCTACCAAGAAAGAGAGGAGTGGAATATTTTAAGCCAAAAGGAAGATAACATTAAATAAAACACAGATTGGTTTTTAGATCTGTCTCTGTATAATGATTTAGCTCACATATGTGTTGTTTTTAAGTGTCATCAAGTCGCAAGCGACTCATAGCGACCCTATGAAGCAGAGTCCTAGACACTTGGGTGTCTTTCATCCTCTCTCCAGGTTCATAGGGTTTCCGGAGGCAAGCTATTATGGAAGTGGATGCCACTCCTCCTTCCAAACTTGTTTAATCGGGGAGCTCCACCCCACTCTCAGTCCACATTGGGTAGCCAGCCATTAACGCATTTGACACATTCGTGTCACAGTGTTCAGTCTCACAGCAACCACAAGTGACCGCAGGATGGCAACTTGTACACCAGGGCTGTACGACCTAGAGGAATGTCTGAACAAAAACAATGAAAGAATGGCCTGAGGGCCACAGGCCCAAGGGCCCTTTTTGGCTTGAAGCCACTGCTGCCTCCAACCCAAGGCCAAGCGTGGCTTCCCTGGCTCCTGGAGGCAGAGCCACCTTTCTCCAGAGACTGTCACAACACAACACAACACCACACCTACGTACACAGCACCATGCTCTCTGGCCAAAGGATCACAGCCACCCTGGGTGGAGCAAACCTGGGCGATTATGGCAGTCTCCTCCCTCCTCTTCTCCTTTTTTGGCTTGAAGCCACTGCTGCCTTCAACCCAAGGCCAAGCGTGGCTTCCCTGGCTCCTAGAGGCAGAGTCGCCTTTCTCCAGAGACCGCCACAACACAACACAACACAACACAACACCCACATACACAGCACCATGCTCTCTTAGCTTACATATAGAAATATTTATGCTTTTAGATCAAGAAAGCATTGATGAAAATTAGGCCTATCATATCTGTTGTTCCTTTTCAAACTTGAATGTGCATTCTTGTCTATTTTATTGAACCTCTTTGCTTTCACTTACTGTCCCTCATCACCACATGGTGCTGTACAAATCTTTCTTCTCTCTAAAGCGAATCTTTCTTAGCTCTTCTTAGATCTTGTCAATTTTCATGTCTAATCAGCTTCATTTTCTTGAAAGCTATCTCTAACCCTCACAGTGTTTCAAATTTTGTAATAGAACATGTTTTATTTTGTTCCCAAGTCTGGTGACTATGATACCTTTATGATTCACTTTAAATGGTGAATCTATACACAAACTGGGTGTAGCTTTGCCTACAAATCTCAAGAATACCGATAAATAAAGCTGACGAATAATTACTGAATGCTTACTTACTTATCGCTACAGATCTAGATTAAGCCACATAGGGAACTCAGAGTCACTCACACCAGCCTACTTACTACTAAACCACGTTCAATCCAGATGGAGAGCTTTTTTCAGCTTCAGATTGCTCTGATCATGTTTTAGGATTAACTACTTTCCTTCCTCCTCCATCTTTGTTTACCTAAACTTTATTCATTCCAGATTCATTCTCTAGTTACACCTCTTCAAAGAAATATTTCCAGTTTTTTCTAGCTAGATGTGTAACCTTTTTATTAACCGTCATATTACTTTGTGTTTCCTTTGACTCATTTGTCTTATCATATTATAATTATCTATGTACTAGATTACCTGGAGGCAGGAATTAAGTTAGTATACATATTCATAACAATCTCTGAAGCATTGAGCAAAGCGATTTACAACTACTGAGTGATAAGTAAATGCTTAAGGGATTGACTTGAAAAACTATGAAATGGACACTTTCCAATGTTGTCTAGTGGCAAATCAATTCTAATTAAATTTTACAGTTAAGGTATTGTTGTAATCTATTAGTCATGATTAAATTATTGACTTTATAATTAATTCTACTTCTATGGTTGCCTTTTTCTTTATAAAACTTAAAGATTTTGCAGTATAATATACTTGCTACTAGATTATTAATGATTCAGTTATTCATAGTAGACTTTGTTTTTATTCTAACAGTAATTTTATTAAAGAAAATCTGTAGAGAACTGCACAAAGAATTTAAGGCCAAAGTTTTCCTTTTGTATGTTTTTGTTTCAGCTCTCAGTAAAGCAAAATGGCAAAAATCCTCACAAAAATACAACTGTGAGATGAATATTTAAGAATAATATAACTACAATTGTAACAGAGAGAAATTATGTATAACTCTCTAGATCCTGGAAAAGAAAGCAGATGCATGAGTCATGCCAGTATAATACATTCTGTGAAAAGGGATATTTATAAACCCAAGAAGATACTAAAGTAGACAGACATAAAATAATTTTTATTAGCTTTATGTAGTAATAATGCCTGTATAGTAACCTAATTTCACTGCTGTATTACAACATTACTTAAAAATGCTTGTCTTTTGTTTATTGATGTCTTCTAACTTCTCGTTTTTCTTTTAGACATTAAAACTGTCAAGCCGTGTTCTAGATAAAATAAGTATTGGACAACTTGTCAGTCTCCTTTCCAACAACCTGAACAAATTTGATGAAGTATGTATCTATCAACTTAATCTTTTGGTCATTGATTTTATAAATCATAAATTCCAGTGCACCCTTTACCTTGGTTACTCAACCAAGCAGTAGGTGGATAATCTGAAGCTATACCCATCCCTACCATCCTTCTATTTCTGAAACTGAGAAAGTCAAATTGTCTATTTGGGGGTCAAGTGGGACCACCCAATCAGACATGCCTCAGGCTGTGTATTTAGTCAAGTTTCTCAAAGCTGAATCTGTGTGAGACCTTGTTTCCTTTAAGTCACTTATTTACTTTGGCTGAATATGATACTCTGAGAAATTCTGGTTCAGTGCTGTCTAGTGTCACACATAAATGCAAGGTCCTTGAGGACAGACAATGTACTTTATTTATCTTTGAATTCCCAGTATTTGACATGGTATTAGTAGTTTCTCTAGTACCAGCTAGAGAATTAAAAAAAATTATTGTTGACCTGAGCATGCATTTATTCTGGATAGTTCTATCAGATGTCATCAGGATTGCAGAGTTGGTTTATTTTGAGGAACCTCTTTCCCCCTTTCTGGGGACCCTCTTTCCTTTATAACATATGTTCTGTACTATTTTTGTCTTATTCAAATAGTATAAAGTCACTGAAGATATTCTCAAAACAATACCTAAAGCATCCTAACTCAGTTTTACTGAATAAATACTTACACATGTTCTATGAATACACTGAGCTAAGGTGTATTCCTTGGAGAATCTTAGCCTATCTGTAGAATGTATCCACATGTTATGATGTGTTTCATCTAATGAACTCTTGGACTTTTACAAAAATTTGACTGGAAATTTTTATTAGAGATTTTAAAACACTGGAGATTTTAAGACATTCTCTGCTGGTGTGTAGGAGTGAGGAATATCTAGGTTCTGTACAGATGAAAACCAGAAAAACAAACAACAAGCAAAAGAACAAAGCAAAGCAAACTGCTGTCAAGTTCATTTCAACCCTATAAAGTAAACTGTCCCATAGAGCTTGTCAGGCTGCAAAGCTTTATGGAGGCACACTGCCACGTCATTCTCGGGGGCAATAACGGCTGGTGGGTTTGAACATTTGACGTTTTCATGAACAGCTGACCATTTTAATCTCTGTAAAGAGTACAGTCAATAAAGCCAATGGAACAGCTCTGCTCTGTGTCACACGGGGTCACCATGAGTCAGAATCTCCTTAATGGCAATGATTTGGGGGATCATTTCATATTCAGAATAAGTTGAACAGAGATAACAATGAGGCAAATAATGGCTCTGTCCTCAGTAATAGCTTCTGAAGCTAGAAAATGTCTGAATACATATTTATTGACTCATTGATTTACTTAATACTTCATGTGAACATGTACAGCTCAATGGCTGTGAACTTGGGCTGCAGCAGTGAAGAGGGAAGTGAGAATCCTCAGTTTGGAATGATGATCTGGTAAACACCCTGTTTTTAATGTGCTTTGCCCTCTAAATGGATCCACTCCCTCTTTCTCTTATTATTCTTCTGTGTGTGCCTATTTGCATATTTTGGGGGGTTGGAGGATAAAAGGCCCCTGTTTTTTTGCTGTGTTTTTGTTCTCCAGGGACTGGCACTGGCACATTTTGTGTGGATCGCTCCGTTACAGGTGGCACTCCTCATGGGACTCATCTGGGAGCTGCTGCAGGCCTTTGCCTTCTGTGGACTCGCCTTCCTGATCATCCTCGCCCTCGTCCAAGCTGGCTTAGGGAAAATGATGATGAAGTACAGGTAGCGGCTCTCTTTCAAAGCTTGAAATTATTTCCCAAAAGTTCATAGTCTTGGAACCAGGCTCACTGTATGCGTTGTACCTTAGTTTACTCCATAACTGTGCTGTGGTTATATACCATCAAGTGGAAATTGGTCCAGGGCTGACCCTCTCACAAGTTTTCAGAAGCAGTAAATCAGATGAAAAGAGAGTCCATCTTACTTCTGTGGTGCAGCTGATGGATTCAAACTCTGTACCTTCCTCTTGGCAGCATAATTCCTTAGCACTGAGAAGGAATCATTGTATTGATTTAAACTGTAGTTTCTGTATTAGTAGGTAGGAGCCTTGGTGGTGCAATGGTTAAGGGCTTGGCTGCTAGCCAAAAGGTCAACGGTTTGAACTTCATAGCTGCGCCTCAGGAGAAAGATGTGGCGGTCAGCTTCCATAAAAGTTTACAGCCTTTGAAACCCAGTGGGCAGTTGTGGGTGAAGTAGCGCTGAGTCAGAACTGACTCAACAGTAAAGGCAGGAGTGAGTTTGGATGTGGGATGTTTCTTAAAATTTTATCAGTGGCTATTTCTTGCTTGTTTATTTATAGAATTTATTCATAAATGGTTTTTAATAATTATGTATATAAAATAGTATACATGCATTGAAACAAATGAGGGAGAGAACAGTTTAAAAACGATATATGATAGGGTATCATAGTTATCACAAGAGTCCAGAATGAAGGTTGCATAGTGGAGTGTACTTGGGGCAAGGGGTAGGGGGGAACTGTATATCAATGAAGGAATTTTACTTTTACTTTTCAAAGAGAGGCGTGAACTGAGGAGGGGGGTAGTTGGGAGGGAGAAAAGTGCAACAATGAATGAATGGAAATACAAAATTTGGTAAATGTTCATTAAAATTAATTAAAAATTTAGACACACGCACAGAAATAGTATACATGTTAAAATTCAGTTCATTTTATATTTATGCATATTTATAATATATAGTATATAATATGTACTATATCAACTCAACTCATCGCTAACCAGTCAGAACCAACTCATAGTTAACCCTCTAGTGGGTTTTCTGAGGCTGTAAATCACACAGGAGGAAACTATTTATCTTTATTCCTTTCTAACTGGATACTTGGTCTACACAATGTAAGATTTAGAGGAAATGGGTAAAACAATGATTCTCCCATAGAAGACAACTAGCTTGTGACAGAGCATGACAAAAATGTGTCCATTTTGAAGCCAGCTAGCTCTCAGCTTGAATTTCATATTATGAACCTTTTCATATGTGACATTACCTCACTGAGTCTCTAGTTTTTGTTTTTTATCTCTTAAACCAAGCTAACACAAGCCTATCATGAAATCATGAAATTTCCATAAGTTTTATAGACTATATATGAAATGAGACTGCTACAGAACCCAAGGGATTCTTTTCATAGTCCTTTTCAACCCTTTATTGCAGATCTTGGAGGACAGAGAGAATTTTTCTCAAAAACTACCCCCCCCCCCCCCAGTGATCATTAGTTTTTATTCTTAGGTTAAGTACCTTTCTTTGTTAGTAAAACTACAGAATTTCTGCATTTAAAAAGAACAGTTCATACACCATTACTAGTAAACAGGAAACTTATAAAATAGTGAACATATAATTGACAAAAACAATTTTGTAAAGGTAAATGCTAGTCCAGGAAAGGTGCATTTCCCTTCCTGGTAAACAGACAGTTTAAGATATAATTTACATATAACTGAGAAAAGCAGTCTCAAAGAGGTAAATACTGATCTAGGAAAGATGCTTTTCCTCTCCTGGTAAATTGTTGTTGTTGTTGATGGCCTTTGAGCACGACTCATGGTGACCCTATGAACAAAAGGCCTGAAGCCTTCTACTACTACGGACATTTATCTAAGTTCATAGGGCTTCCGGAGGCATGTTGTTTAGGAAGTGGATGCCACTCCTGCTTCCAACATGGTAAATAGGCAGTTTAAAGTATTTTACATGAGTAAAGGAATTCTAAGGCAAAGTAACTTGTTTTTCACATAGAGAAAATGGATGTCAGTTTTCTAACTATACTGATATCTAACTGATATTTGAACAACTTTGAATTTATTAATACGATCCCATCAAGACTGTGACAGTGTCTGGCACAGAGGAGGCATTGACTAATTGGTAGCTATTATTTTTGTTCCCATCTGTTTGATAGTGAAATTATAGTAATCTACTTAACTATAAGTGTGATTTTTTTCTTAAAATGATCAATTTTCATGAATAATTTGGCCTGAATTTACCAAGTATTACATTTATCCATTCCTTTACAGAGATAAGAGAGCGGGAAAGATCAATGAAAGATTGGTTATCACCTCGGAAACAATTGAGAATATCCAGTCTGTGAAAGCATATTGCTGGGAGGAAGCCATGGAAAAAATGATTGAAAACCTAAGAGAGTAAGTCCTTACGATGATTTCAGTATAAATAGTCTTCATTTAAAAATGGGATAGTGCAGCGGACTTATTTGCATTACGAGAATCGCCTGCATGTTTGGATAGCTACATAAGTGACTTTATTTGATTAAATAAAGAGCAGGATGCTGTATACTGAAACTTGAACAGGCAGAATAAGTATGCTTCTGTACTAAGTAAACAACTCTCTAATTACTGCATTTCATTATGTTGCTAACCATGACAAATTGGGGGAAATTCCTCCCTTTGGTTAAAATGCATTTTCTTAAAATAACCCATAAATTGTGTTCCTATGAACACTTCAAGCACCGATCTGTGGCCACAAGTAATCAAAGCCGCCTCATAATGAACCTCAGATAACCTCACTGTCACTGATTAGTCATGCTTATGTTCCGTTTAAAGGGGGGGGGGAAATAAAGAAAGGAAACAAAGAATACAGCACAGCCTAAGAAATGGTTACTAAGCTAAACTTGGGTAAAATTTAAGGCTGATTATTTCTATAGTCATGAAACCATTTCTTCTTTAGTCATACTATGCTTTAGAAATCACAATCAAAGATTCTAGGAGATTCAGAGTCAGTAGACATATCCTTTAAGGAAGTCTGTTAAAGGCATAATTTTAGGATACTTAGAATGAGATGGGAATATATTCTGAACTAAGAGTGCTTGCTAGGATAATGTGCATACTTGTTGTCAGGAATTCAGGCTGTTGGCTCCAAGAGATGATGGTAACAGAGATGCAGGTGTGTGATTGCAATAACAAAAGGACTGCTGAAATGTTAAGTCCTTTGCCATGTAAATAGAAAGACTAAAAGAGTATTTATTTCCTAAACATGCATCTTGGCCACCTGCTTTTGTTATGCCTTTCATGGCAAATCCAGGAAAGGAATGGCATTTTTCTTTTCAGAACATCCTTTATGATGGTGAGGGATTGTTTAATTGGTAGACACTGTTATGTTATTTTCATTAACAGGAAGTGTCCAATGACATGTCTCTCTTTGGCCAGTCTTAACCCTATGAGTATCCTCTTGGAACCCTGAGGTGGTTATTAGACAATCCAGTTCTTTCAGGCCTCACTGTAAATTCATGACCAGGTCATCTTGGTGATGGCTTGCTTTGATTTGAAGATTTCTCTCTCTCTTCCTCAAAATATGAAATCCATCCTTTCCACTGTTTTTTCAGTATGACCAATTCTTGTAGAAAATGTTTAGTTATAACTTGTTTAAGCTGGTTCCTTAATCTGGCATGAAATTGTTAACTGAAAAGACTGCAAAGTGCTGACATAAATATGGGAAAATAAGAATTGCTTCTCCTCAATAGAGCAAATATAATGTTCTAGAAGAGATTGTCAGGATGCATTTCAACAGAGCAGTTTCTTTGGCCTGAGCTGCTGGTGAACTGGGCAAAGGGCTGCACAAAACTCTCTGCAAATCTGTTCTTTTATTGCCCTTTGGTAATAAATTCACTTTTTTTTTAAATAAGAAACTGATAAAAGTGTTTTTATGGCTCCTAATGCGTTAGTAACTTTATTATGGAGAGAACAACTTTCTGGATGCTTTCTGTAAATGTTCTTGTTCAATTTCCAGGCCCTCCTATTTGTCTTTTCTAAATGGTCATTGATTTTTTTTTGTTGTTATCAAAGTCTATGTCCGTAAGAATTTTGACAAGTTTTGTAACATTATTTTTGTAAAATGGCATTTTCTAGCATTTTAAATATTCACCTTACCAGAGCTCTGGTGGCCTAGTAGGAAGGGATTTACGCTGCTAGCCAGAAGGCAGTTCAGATTCACCACCTTCTCTTTGGTAGATAAGCAGTCTCCTCCAGTGCTGTTTTCAGCATCTGGAAACCCACTCGAGGGTCAACTAGAAGTTGGTTACAACTTGTTAGAAATGAGTCAATGCTGTCATTTCAGGGTGGACTAGTCCCTGGAGAACGACATTATACTTGGAAATGTAGAGTTAGCAAAATTAAGAAAGACCTTCAAAAGTAGATTGACACTATGGCTGTATCAATGGGATTAAGCAAAACTGAGACTGTGAGAAGGCAAATGATGGGGCAGTGTTTTCTTCTTTATGCAGGGCAGACATGAGTTGGAACCAATTCAATGGTACCTATCAACAACAGTCAATTGTATTCTTTTTTCTATTGAGGAGAAAAGACACCCATTATAGATTCTAATAAAGGACCTCTGATGCAATGTTATTTAATTCTGACAACAACTTTGAAATGGACGTGTTGAATTTAAGTTTGAATTCACAAGCTGCACTTTCGGAGAAATGTGGGCAATCTCCTCCTGTACAATTTATTGCCTCTGAAAACTCACTGGCACTTCAGACCTGGTTGATTCCGACCCAGGTACATAGCAGCAACAACAATACTTATTATTAATGCAAATTCTATCTATAACATCAAAGGGAAGAATAATTCACTGAAGATGGTAACATCTTCAGAACAGGTCAGATTTCAAACCCAAGTTAGAGTCCAAAGCTCTCTCATCACAAACTGAAATAGGCAAACATTAGACCTTGAGTCACAGGCTTGTTAGGCAGATTGAAATCCACTTACCTCATCAACGTGCTCACTATTAGCAAGCAAAAGAGGATAAAATCGACACAAGAAACTGCCTCAAAATTAAAGCCATGTGTGCATCAAAACCTTTATCAATAAGGTGAAAAAAAGAAAAACACCCACAGACTGGGAAAAGAAAACATTGGCAACATTTCAGACACCAGTCTCAGAACTAAAGTTTACAGAATATGATTCAATGGCACCTAACAACAATAAAAGAACAGCAGAACCTCCACAAGAAAATGACTGATGACCCAATCACAAAGTAGGCACAAGACACGAGCAGTCTTTTCACAAACGAGGGCATATGAATGACCAACAAACACATGAGGATATGTTCAGTGTTATTTTCTTAAAAATATTTTGAACAAAAAGGTTTCCCTTGACCTTTGCATTTGAGCATGAAAATGCTGTTTTGTGGACCTGGTGCCTGCTGTTTCCCTGCACTACATCAAGCAAGGCCCAGCAGCAGCTGCCTCGCAGCCAACGAAGTCAGGCTGGAGACTAAGGTGTGTCTGATCCAGGCTATAGTGTTCACAATTGCATGCTACACATAGGAGAGCTGGACAGTGACTAGGGATGATAGAGAATTGATGGCTTTGAGCTGTGGTGCTGAAGAAGAGTGTTGAGTATACCATGGACTGCTAGGAGAACAAACAGAGGAGAGGGTGAAGCCAGAATGCTCCTTGGAGTCAAGGATTCTGAAACTTCATCTGACATACTTTGGACATGTTGTAAGGAGGGACCAGTCCTTGGAGAGGGACATCACGTTTGGGAAAGTGGAGGAACAGCATAGGAGAGGAAGACCCTCAATGAGATGGATCAATTCTGTGATTAGGGTGGTGGGAGTAGGTATGTTGCAGACAATGAGTATAGAGCAGGGTTTAGGGCTCTTGCACATAGGGTCGCTATGAGTCTCAAGTGACTCAACGACACATAACAATAACAACAACAACAACAACAATTATCTCCTGCCATCAAATCAATTCTGCCTCATGAGCACTTGCCTTAAGGTTGACAAGACTGTAATCATCTCCTTTTTATAAGAAGAATTTGCTTCCTTTTGGTGCTATAGAGCTGCTGGTGGATTCAAACCTTTATCCTTTTGGTTAGCTGCCCAACATGTAACACACCTAATGTGCTATGCCACTGGGGCTCTTTGCTGTAAAGAGTTGTTTTTGTTAGATGCCATTGAATTGACTATGACTCATAAATAGTAAAAGCTCCCACCCCTTTGAACAGCAGATCTAAACCTTGCCCTTTCTCAAACCGTCCTCAGAATCTCTAAAATGCTTGAGTCTTATTTCAGTCATGGTGTCAATCCATCGTGGTGAGAGTCTTCTTCTCTTGCTCTCACCCTCTGCCTTTTCTAGCTTGATGTCTTTCTCAAGACTGGCCTCTTCTATACTCTGTAAAGAACTGTTATTATGAGGTGCCATCAAGTTGACTATGGACCCTGTGAGGAACTTTGACCTATAAGGGGCCATCCTAGAAAACCCTATGGGACATTCAACTCTGTCACAATGAGTCATTCTTAATTGAAAATGGACTCAGTGGCACCAAACACCACCACCATGTTTATGTGAAAGGAAACAAAAGTTCCTATTTGTCATTCATACTAGATGATTAAACTAAAATACAACTGCAAATAGTTACAGAAAATGTGAGCGAGAAAGGAGAGCACATGTATTCTCCTAACTTTACAGGAACCACCTGTCAAACAATCATTTGGATCCTTTATAAACAAACAAATAAACAAAACCAAGATTCTGGAACTTTTCCTGTGGCCTGACTTGATCAGTCTCTGGAAAATGGACTTGGCAGTCTATATTTAAACACATTTCTCAGATGACTTGTACCTATGCTGAGGGTTACATTTCCTGAGGAGCATATAACTTTTGCTCTCAGCTGTTTACAGGATGATCTTAGGTTTCAATTGCTTGGTGATGCTTTGGACACCATTGTTAATGATCTGCTTCGTTTGCAAAATTGTCCTCATTTTCACTCTTAAGACACCACCAAAGCAACAAAAATTATCCATGTCATAAAGCTTAAAAAATAATAGTGAAGTGAATAAGGACATAAAAATATTGGAATAGTAGTGTTGATAAAAGGGAGCGATAAGACACTGTGCTGCAATCCTGAAGGCATGTGGTTTGAATCCATGGGAGAAGGATAGCCAATACCTTCCTGTGCAATTAACTGCCTTTGAAAACCCACTGGAGGGTCAGCTATGGGTCGGTTCTGACTCAACAGTACACAACAAAAAATGTTGATAATATCTGGAATTTTAACAATAATAATTTAGCAGGAATGACATCCACTTCCTAAACAATATGCCTCAATGAACTTTGAGAAGTGATAAGAGCTATAGAAAAGGGTTAGGTCTTTTGTTTACAGGGTTGCTATAAGTCATGCTCAACTTGACAACAATAAACAAAAACAACAACAAAGATACAATATTCAGATATGTCTAAGAGACTAGTGGGTCTGCTGTGGTCATGTACTGTCAAGTCAAAACCAACTTGTAGCTGATATTCTAATAGGTTTTCAGAGACTGTAAATCACATGAAGAGATTGCCCATCTTTCTCCTGTGGAGCAACTGGTAGATTTGAACTATGTACCTGTGGGTTGGTAGTCCACAGGCTTATTGTTAAGTGTTGCTATCTCATTAAGTGTTACTGCCCCCTTTTTTCTGATATGCTAAGGCCCAGAGAGGTGGCATTGTTGAACCAACGTCACACAGTTTACGTGGGAAGAACGTTAAGACTAGATGCAGGGAGCACAGGCCTCCCACCCCTGCTCAGATCCTCCAAGATGCTTGATGTTTGAACAGTTAGCAGCCCGGATCTTACTTGTTTATTTTTTCTTAGAATAGAGCTGAGCCTGACCCGGAAGGCATCCTATGTGAGGTACTTCAACAGCTCAGCCTTCTTCTTCTCAGGGTTTTTTGTGGTCTTTCTGTCTGTGCTGCCTTATGCACTGCTCAAAGGGATCGGTCTTCGAAGAATATTCACCACCATCTCGTTCTGCATCGTTCTGCGCATGGCTGTCACGAGGCAGTTCCCCTGGGCTGTGCAAACGTGGTACGACTCGCTGGGAGCCATCAACAAAATACAGGTAATGTGTCATAGCTGTGCATCCCATGCAAGGCTTTACAGTAGCTCAGAACAGCTACAGTGGACAGACTCTAGAGATGAGGTCTAGGTCTCAGGCCTGCACAGGGAAATACAGGATTTGCTCCCTTGATGTCTGATTGTGGTCTCTCTTGCTCTCAAGGCTGTGGGCTTGGAAGTGACTCAGAGTGGATCCCTCAGAAGGAGATTGTCTCTTTCCTGAGAAACCTCTGGTGGATTTGAACTGCCAGAGAAACACAGCCTTGGGTTAGCAGCACAACTCCCTACAGACCATGCCACTTAAGCTCCCAGATAACCACTTACAACACCCCAAATGAGCAAAACCACTACTTTCAAACTGTGAGTCCAAATCACAGTGATTCTCCATTGGATTTCTGAGGCTGTAAATCTTTATAGGGAACTTCCCATCTTTCTCCCTCAGAAAGAGCTGTTTGGTGGGTGGATTTGAATCATCAAGTGACCCCTAATTATCCCAGATATTGGTTCTAGTAAACCTGGCAAATGTACAAAAATAACAACCCAAACCCCCAACAGATTTGCCATAAAGTTTTAAAACTTTCTAGCTAATACGACAGACATTCACTTTGGATCTTTCAAAGCATGAATAGCATGATAGATGAGAATGACATTTTATGCCACATTAATTACCATCAAATCCCAGCAATGCCTATGTTGCCACCAACTTTGAGAAGTCCTAGAAACCCAAGGTGAAGAGACTCATTTGTACAAAGCTAACTGAATCACTACCATGAACATGACTGTGGTTATGACTTTATTATGCTTTTTTGAAAACGACTTAAATATCTAACCCAGAAAATATATCACCAATTCATACTTAAAAATGAGGCTGGAGCTGAACCCCTTTTAATTGGCTCTCCTATTACTGCATCAGGTCCAGAGATTAAAAATGCTACATGTGCTCACATATACTTGTATATTTTCAAACATTTGAATTAGTTGCCAGCATTAAGAAAATTAGGACACATTTCATTGCTAATTTATATGAATATAAAGTATGAATATACAAGAATTTTATATTCAGCCTTTTTTGAAGAATTAGCGTCTAGATACACTGTGACCTCCTTTTCTGCTGAGGCAGCCACCTCTTCAGGGGGATTCTTCTCCTCAGTTCATACCAGCCTTCACTCAGCCCCTTTCCTCAATTATGTGACCTGCTGGAACTCTGAAAATACGGAGGTTTGAAATCCGTGATTTACACAAATAAATGACTATAGCTCAGAAACATAGTAGCTCTTGAAATAATTTTATTTTCACCCTTAACCCAATCATAGCCATATGTAAGCGTAATTAGAGACAGCTGTACAACAGAAACAAGCCAGAGACAGTATCCCAGGTAGCGAGGATGACTGAATAGAAATATTGAGAAGCAGATCTTAAAAGTAAAGTTTCTCTTTTGCTTTTCAAAGAGAGGAGCGAACTGGGGGGAGGAGGGTAAAGAAAAAAGTGCAACAATGAATGAATGAAAATCCAAAATCTCTGTAAATGTTCATTAAAATTAATAAAATAACATTTTTTTAAAAAAAGTAAAGCTGAGAGAAAATGAGGGAAACCAAAATAGAGCTAAGACTAGAGAAGAAAAGAAACCCGTGAGACAAGGCCTGTGAGCTATTGTCTGTTACCTCCTAAGGTGAAGTTTTCAGCATGCATCTGGTTTCCACTTTTCCTAAAAATTTCCTGTGGGTCAGACTACCTAACAAAGACTTTTCCCGTACAATTATGGTTTGATGCTTTAAGCCAGTTGCATCAGATTTCCACACTTCTACTTGACCCAGAGAAGTGATGCCATTGGTGCCGTAGTGGGGCCCCAATAAAGAAGAAGGCACCCATGATCTCTGTGACATCAGTGGGTGATCCAGGTGCTTTTAAAAGTCGTCACTCAGGTATAATAGTGGCAAGAAAGTGTTAGTGCAAGAGTCCGTTGTATGTTAAAATAGAATGTACAAAAACAGCTTAATAAAACATTATATTTCAAGAAGGTATTTAAAACATGATGAATCCTAGCGCTTTGCAAATTAATTTCAAAGTCCTTAAAATTATTTTATTAAAATATAGTTTTAAGTTTAATTCATTGTATTAAAATGTAAGGAGAAGTACTCTCATAAAGTAAAATAAATGTGACAAGTTAGTACTCTTATTATTCTGGTTTTCATATTGTGTGTGGTTTTTTTTTCTCTCTTTAAATAGGATTTCTTACAAAAGCAAGAGTATAAGACATTGGAGTACAACTTAACAACGACAGCTGTAATTATGGAGAATGTAACCGCCTTCTGGGACGAGGTTAGAATCTTAAAAAAAATTTTTTTCACTCTAAACGTGTAGACAAATTCTTTGGGAACCTGTTATGGATAGTAAAGCCAGAAATATATCTGGTTGAGGTGGGAAGAGAACCATTTTATTTAGTTTATAAATTATAAATTATGAAATAGAGACCTGGAAATATTAAATACACTATAAAAATCTCTCCCTCCTCCCTCCCCCATGTCAAGCAATTAGTTTCACATAGTTTAGGGAAGAATAGAAAGATCATTGATTTTGGTGTCAGAATTAGGTTTGGATCCTGGGTATTTATATAATACTAATCAGGCTATCTATCTTTGTAGAGCCTTTAACTCCCCATCTATAAAATGGGAGATACTGACATTTATCCTGCAAACTTATTGTAAGGATTATATAAGACAAACCATGTAAGTTATTCAGAAAAGTCCACTTCTGAAATGGCTTGCCTCCGGAAACTCTATGCACGAACAGTGCTCAGGCCGTTTGTTCATAGAGTCACTGTGAGTCGTCTACGACTCAAAGGCATCAAATAACAACATGAATGTAAACATACTTATTTCATAAATGTTGTCTTCTTTATTACATTCTAGTCCGTTAAGAAACATGTCTGAGATATTCCAATATATCGTTTTCTCTTTTTCTTTACTTTCATGCACTATTAAATATCTTCTTACATTCTTTATAAAATAAATTGAAAATATTACCAACAATTTTCAGGCTCCAAGGAAGCAACTGATAGGGTTTTCACCTTTAAAGAGATGAATTAACACAATGACTACAACAGCGGATGTGAGGGTGGCGGAGACAATAGGATGGAGCAGCATAGAGCAAGATTTTGACCAGTTTCACAGGGCCACTGTCAGTCATAACCAACTTGATGGGACTAAAAAGGAGGTGGTGGAGTCTTCATGGTGCAGGGGGTCGCATGTCGGGCTGCTAACAAGAATGTTGGCACTTTGACATCATCAGCTGCTTCCAGGCAGGAAGGTGAGGCAGTCTTTTCTGGGAAAGATCTGTAGTCATGGAAACCAGATGGAGGATCACCATGAGTCAGAAGGGTCTTGATAGCAAGGGGCATGACTTTTGGTTTAAGGAAGCAACATTTGATCATTGAGAACACCTATTCAGTTCTTATTTCCTTATAATTTACATTTCTTGAGCAAATGTAGGCATTACAAATAAATGCCTATTTGTAAATCTTTCATGGTCTCTTAAATCAGATTTGTTTATAAATTACAACTACTAGAGATTCATTTTGTCAATGTTTCCTTTTTTTGTTTTTATTTTTCTACTAGTTAATTTGCAAAATTCAAATACAAATTTGAACCAACTCTTTCAATTTCCTTCATCCCCCCCACCCCTCAAATTGTACAACCCAATGATTAATCCCCCTGCACATTCACATCCTTCTGCTTCCAAGCCTCTCCCACCCTTCCTGGATCTTTATACTCATTCTATAATAATGGTTTTATATAATATTTATCCTTGTGGGACTGAGTTAGTTCACACAGTGTAATACTCTCCAGTCCCTCCCAAGTTAGGTAATAATTTACAAAGTTATTGCAAAACCTCATAACACATATTTTGAGCATGTTGCTAGGAGAGGCTATTCCTTGGAAAGAGATACCATGCTTGGAAAGGGAGAAGTTCAGTAAAAGAGAGGAAGACCCTCAATGAGATAGATTGCCACAGTGACTGTAGCAGTAGGCTCACGTGTGTCAGAGATGGTAAGGATGGCACAGGACAGGACAGGGTTCTGTTGTTCATAGGGTCACTGTGAATTGTACTCAACATAATGGCACCTAATAGCAATAACAACCACTACCTTAAGTGAATCTGTAGTTTTCTTGAGAAATCCATTCATTTTCTTTAGTCAATTCCCCTTATGACTTCTTTAGAAACCATTCCAGACCTTCACCACCTCCCTTTACCAACCTCTCCTGGTGTCTGTTCACCTTGCCTTCCACAATGGGCAGAGTCAATAAAGACCATCATCATGCATGGATGTCTCCCACTCTCTAATTTTCAGTGAATTAAGTTTCAGTGAACCACTCTTTCCAGATCATTTTATTCTCAAACTACAACTGCTCAGACCAAATCTACTCCATCTGCAACTTTAGTGGCCATGGGACTCCAAGTCCGCACTTAAACTTCTAAAGCTTTTCCTAGTCTCTGAGTGACTTTGTCCAGACTCAATTGATACCAATGTACTAATGATACTGAAAAGCCAATTTCTGACCCCAGTTACATTCTTGAACTTTGTGAGTGTTGTTGTTGTGTGCCATGGAGTCACCTGTGACTCACAGCAACCCTATGTATAACGGCTCTGAAGCCTGCCCTATCCTGAGCCAGACTCACTGACTCTGACACACCTGTCCACATTACCCAAGTTAGTGTGTCAATCCATTTTATCCAGGGTCTTCCACTCTTGGGCTGTCCCTCCACCCTTCCAAGCATGATGTCTTTCTCTAAGGACTGATTCTTCCTGGCCTCGTGCCCAAAGTATATGAGATAGAGCTTCAAATCCTAGCCTCCAAGAAGAAACTCTGTTTCACCTTCTACAAGACAGAACTATTTGTTTTTTTGGTGGTCCATGGTATGTTCAAGACTCTTCTCCAGCACCACAACTCAGACATCGATTCTTCTTGAACTTTATGCATATGGGGTTTTTAGGATGTTCTATATGAACGTCATATTTATCACTTTGAAAATGTCATATACTCCCTCCTCCATATACTCCTTCAAGAGAGTCTATATCTTGCTTGATAGCATCACTGTTCACCTGGCTACCCAAGAGGCAATGACTTTCACACATGATTCCTTCCTCATTCTAAACCTATGAGTATACAAGTTCAATTCCCTTTACATATTAGGAAACTGTCTCTTCTCTCACACCTTTACATAGAGTCATTCTATTTACGTATTAGGAAGTTGAGGCTTAGAGAGTTTAAGTAGGTGGAATAATCTTATACAACTAGTTAGGACAGAGCTAACATCTTAATCTAGGTTTCTATAATCTCAGCACTTTTTTTTACTGATTAGGAGGGAAGAAATAGGGAAAGGGAAATGGTAAATGGAAGATAAATATTAATAAATGAAATAATTAAGAAATTATAAATTTATTTATAAATTTAAATAAAAATTAATATTTGGATGTTGAAGGCCTGAAAATAGATTCCTTTAAAATTAAATGCACCAGATTCAACCTAGGTAATGCTTAATACCACAAGGGCTACTAACTTTGGTTTGAAGATAACTAACTGCTCTAAAACGTTCCATACCGACAATAGAAAGTTAACAAACAATTTTCAAAAGAGAATTCCTTCATCCTAGCTGCTTTTGTCATAAGTAGTTTCCTTTAATCTATTCTGATTCTTGGAGATCCCATGTTTCAGAATAGAACTGATGTCTTTGAATTGTGTTGTTGGTAAAGGTTATACCATGGAGTCCCGAAAGAATAAACAAATCTGTATTTATTTATTTATTTATTTTTACTAGTAAGATGTGTATAAATGTCCAAAAGGGGAAGGGGTAAAGGGAAAAGAGTTGAAAAAGGAAAAGGGTGGAAATCACTAGGATAACAGTTTAGTGGGCGGATTGGGGATTTGGGGCAGGAATGGGAAAAGTTCAATGGGGACTTGAAAAGACAATGCAACTCTAGGCACAGATCAGTGGTGATTAATTATATGGATATGGTGTATATGAATGATTATATGAAACAATGTAAATGAGGGATTATGTGTAATACCATGTCGATGAATGAAACACAATGTAAAGGAATTGTTTTAGGAAAACCAATTAAAAATATATTTATTTAAACAAATCTGTCTTGACAGAAGTGTAGCCAGGGTGCTCTTCAGAGGCACAGATTACAAGATCTTTATCTTACGTACATTGGGTATGTTATTAGGAGGGGACAGTCCTTGAGAAAGGCCATCAAGTAGGGAAAAGCAGAGGGTCACAAGAGAAGAGCCTCAGTGAGACGATTGACACAACAGTGGGTTTAAGCACAACAGAGATTGTGAAGGTGGCACAGGATCGGAGAAGGCTTTGTTCGATCTGTTGTGCATAGTGTTGCTATGAGTCAGGGTCACCTTGATGACACCTAACAACAACAAACTGTGAGAGAAGAAATTGCTATTTGTTAGAGAGTAACAATAACAACATAGATATTCCTGGCTGTCACCACAACTTTTCTTCCGTGAAATCACTGGATGAATTTGAACGGTTGCAGTTAAATGCAAACTGATTATACACCATCCATGGACCAAGTGAATTGACACGGTGACTGTCACAATGGGCTCTAAGGTGTGTCAGGAAGTGTGAGAATGACACTGGAAAGGACAGGGTTCGGATCTGTTGTTTATAGGTTCACTATGGATCGTAGTTGATTCTATGGCACCTAACAACAACAACAATGCGAATTTAATATAATTCATCTAAACAATTTTGCAATCTCGCCACATTTATATTAAGTACTAAATACTTACAGAGGTGACTTGAGTATTTCAGAGGAAGGTGTTACCATTGTGATAGAGTAGAAGTCAGATATAGGTGATCGCCCAACTCTGGCGTCCTAGTTACGTGAAAGGAATCATTTACTCTGAGTCAGTCTGCAGTTTTAAAGATGGGGTTCACTATGTCTACTTCAAATTGATAGAGTATTTGTTGTGGTTTGAGTGAAAGTTTGCACAGCAAATTAGTTTCCTATTGAACATTATCTAAATTGTGTGACATTGGTTTCCTGTTGGACATTATTAAATTTGTGCAAGCCTATTGCTGTAATAGCTCCCTTCTCACTTCCTCTCTGGCTGCTCTATTTCTACTTGTGCATCTCTCTTTCCTGCCATTCCGTCTTCTGAACTTGGTTTTTAGACAGAGGCTGCCCTTTGGGTTTTGTATTGCTGTAGGTCTGAGGAATGTGTTCCCCACAGATGTTTGTTTGCTTTGAAGACCTTTAGTTTTTTACTGTAAGGAGATTCCCCAAGGGTAGATTTGCTTCCAAATTTGAAGGATATCTTGTCTTGAGGTTAAACTAATTTCTATAAGAATAATAAGTTTGGTTTTTTTAAATTGTTTTGAATTTTGTTCTGCATTTTTATCCTACTCACTCTAAGACCTTTTATTTTGATTCTTGTCAGAGCTGTTATGTATCCTATATATTATTATAAGGATTAAATAGTAATGTTTGTATACCTAGAATAAAGGGTGTGTGTGTGTGTGTGTGTGTGTGTGTGTGTGTGTATCTCCCGACATTGATGTCAAGTTGGAACTAACTCATAGCTGACCCTCCAGTTCAGAGACTGTAAATTGCATGTGAACAGTTGACCCATTTCTCCTCGTTGGAGCCATTGATGCCTTCAGGTTGGCAGCACGTCTCTACCCACTCAGCCATCGGTTATCTATCATACAAATATCGATATGCCTTTTGTTGTGTACCATCGAGTCACAATCAACTCATAGCTGAACCTCCAGCAGGATTTCAGAGAAATAACCTGCATGGGAGAAACAACGAATGGATTCAAACCATGTGCCTTTGGGTTGGCAGTGTAAGTCCTCACTCCTAAGCCACTAGATGTGTGTGTGTGTGTGTGTGTGTGTGTAAACTCTTTAATGGAAAAATATCTGAGAAAGGAAAATTATATGTACATTAAATGCCATGAGTATGATTCTCAAATGGTTTTAATTCTGTGCTCTAAAAATCATTCTTTGTAAAGGATGTATACTTTCCATACTGTAAGGTATGGTTCACATGACATTATTTTTTTCAAAGGAATCATAGAAGTTTATCTTTTATTTCCTATGTATTTTTTTAACAGGGATTTGGAGAACTATTTGAGAAAGCAAGACAAAATAATAACAATGGAGAAATTCCCAATGGTGATAACAGCCTCTTCTTCAGCAACTTTTCACTTCTTGGTACTCCTGTCTTGAAGAACATCAATTTCAAGATAGAGAGGGGACAGCTGTTGGCCGTTGCTGGATCTACTGGAGCAGGCAAGGTTGTCTATTTTATTTCTCATCATTAAGGATTTAACTTGGCACGCATTTCTCTTTTCTTTCACTACTTTCATTTGCAATGTCAGATACTACTTTGGAGAAATCCTCACATGAATATTAGGAGACTGCTTGGATATAGTTTTTATTTTACCAAATAATAGAAACTGTTCCATTGATAATTTCCTCTTTATTTCCTCATATTATTTTCAGTGACTTTATGTACATCTCATAGCATTCAACATGGTGGTGTAACTATGATGGGCAGAACTTCTTTGAACAAGTGAGCCATCTATGTTTACCACTCTTTGACATTCGTAGTTTCTCAGAGTTGGTCCAGGAAGTTCACAACTTACATTCTACCGCAGTACATGAGCAAATATTTCCACTTTGTTGCCATTAGGATTTTGGAGGTTTGACTCAAACATGAATATTATATATTATTGAAGAAAAATATTGTGGGGTATGATTTGCGGGAAATACTTGGGGATAAAAGTTTATTGAATTTTGGAGATACGTCTAATAAAACCTAACACATTGAAAGCAAAGACAGCCAAAGGGTCGCTCAAGTTTGTTGTCAGAAGAGGTGACAAAGAAGTATATTTTTAATGATATCATTTAGATAAGGATAATACTTGCTTTCTTTAACTGTGGAGGAAATAAAGAATATGAAAAAAACCAAAGTAGCAATAAGAAAAACTGCTTGGCGTTTACATGGGCCACTGAGTCTGATTGGGAGCCCTGGTGGCACGCGTGGAGTGAGTTGTGATGTTATCCAGAAGAGTGTATGTCTCCAGCAGTTTAAATCCACCAGCAGTGCCATGGAAGAAAAGTGGGTATTTCCTTTAAAAGAAGAAATCTTAGTTTCCATGTAACTATTATTTTGGTAAGGAACAGAAGACACTTTTAAGGTATGTTCTAGAAGAAGCCTGAGGACCTAAGAAAGATGAAAGCAGTAATGTTGTTAATTTTAAAATGTAAATTTTAAAGATAAATATCTGATTTGGAAATCATGTCTTGAAGAATTCAATGAAGGGTGAGTGAAAATAACTTTTAAATTACAAATTATAAGATTTATCAGCAATCAAATTTCAGGCTGTTGTATTAAGAATTGGTGAAAAGTTAATTGCTGACGGAAGGTGCGAGAACATTTGGAGAGTAGCTATAAAGACAGTGAGATGCAAGCACTGATTTCATAGGAATAATTAAATTCTTCTGAAAAACAGACTTTGCCAACTCAGCCTAAGGGGATGACTTTTCTCAGTATGAAGGATGGAAGAGTTTATTATTTCACTGGGCAAATGGTCTAGCTAAATAAAGATAAAAAATTAATTTTTCAAGTTATACCTCATCCCCATTCAATTTGATGTTTTCTCTGGTGATGAAGTCTATAAGGAGTGGAACTGCTAACACAAAGACAGTGCCTCTCTGGGGGTTCAAATCCACCAACCAGTCGGCAAATGGGAGATGGGCTGGTTTTGCCAAGTTGTGCCAGGAAATCTGGAGGACAGCCAGCTGGCCAACTAACTGGAAGAGATTGATATTTGTTCCCATTCCAGAGAAAGGTGACCCAACAGAGTGTGGAAATTATCGAACAATATCATTGATATCACATGCAAGCAAGATTCTGCTGAAAATCATTGAAAAACGTTTGGAACAATATGTCAA
>NW_006399772.1:22207392-22215538 GCF_000299155.1 Elephantulus edwardii
CCCTAGCCCTGAGAGAGATGCAAATCAAGACAACCATGAGTTCTTCCATTTTTTAAAGAAGTATTATGCTGTTAATGATATAATTAATAATAATAATGTTTATTATTATTATTATTATTATTATTATTATTATTATTATTTATATCTACTGGGATGTAGCCAGGAGGGACTAGTCTTTGGAGAAGGATATCATACTTGGAAGGGTTGAGGAATAGCTCAGAAGAGGAAGACCTCCCAATGAGATGGATTGACACAGTAACTGGGGTAATTGGGGTTGGTGGGTTAGAGACAGTGAGATTGGCTCAGGATAGAGTAGGGTTCAGAACTATTTTGCCTAAGGTCACTTTGAATGGCAAACGGCTCAACGGCACATAACAACATAATGAACTTAAAACTCATTTTTACGGAGTTGGAACCAGCTCAAAGCTTACCCTCCAGTGGATTATCAGAGGCTGCAAATGGCACTGGAAGAGAAAGCCTATCCTCATCCCTCATAGAAGCTGGTGGATTTGAACCCACCTGTCTTTGGATTGGCAGCACAATAATTACCTCTTTTTACATAATTTCTTCTTCATAAGTTGGAGAGAATGTTCAATACATGTCATAGAGTCATTGTAAGGAGTAATAAATTAATATAGTTAAGGCAAATAGAAAAGTTTTCAGCACAGAGTAAAGTCTCAACAAATGTTACCTCTAATGGATATTTCTCTGATCGTCTCTGAATCTAGGCTAGCTTTCTGAGTTAGGGGCCTCTGCTCTATGAACAACCCTTAACACACCCTATTATAATTATTCTTTTATTCCTCCTTGTATCTCTAGTGTATAACAGAGTGTCTGAAAAAGGAAATGGTCATCTAATATTGCACTAACTGGACTAGAGGAGTCTTTCAATGTAGGATAATTTAGCTTAGGACGACACCCTGACACAAATGAATCCTGCGAAAATACGATCAAATGACTTGACAACAATATGTTTTCTGTCCAGACTTCACTTCTAATGATGATAATGGGAGAGCTGGAACCCTCAGAGGGTAAGATTAAGCACAGTGGAAGAATTTCATTCTGCTCTCAGTTTGCCTGGATCATGCCTGGCACCATTAAAGAGAACATCATCTTCGGTGTCTCCTACGATGAGTATAGATACAGGAGTGTCATCAAAGCCTGCCAACTAGAAGAGGTAAGCAGTTATGTAAACAATTTCTAATTATGCTTATGAAATTATAAAGTTTCTCAGCCATAAATTTAATTCTCTATTCAATCAGTCCTTCAGTCTGTATATGTTAATTGAATTTTCTCTGGGGGCAAGTGAGGAAGGTTAATCAAATATGCAAACAGAGGAGTCCTGGTTTTTTAGAAGCTTGAAAACACAATAAAATAGGCACAATTTGTCTTTTAAATGACTGCCTGGGTTTAATTACAATAAAATACACTTATGAACAGGGTGGGAATCTTACTCATTCATCACTGAGATAAATGCCCTCAATGAATATTTATATGACATGTCATTAAAATTATACTCCAAAAGTTACATAAGACAATCATAATAGGTTTAATAATCCCCTAGCTTAGTAAACATTGACTTATTAGTAGAGAATCAGAGTGAAAATTATGATTGTATCTTGTTCTTTGTCCTTGAATATATAACCATGAACCTCTAGTGACTGCAATTCTCTGAAACAAGATGAAGATGATGCTGTTGACTCATAACAATACTGGGGAATAGTCTAATTACTTGGGATTATATGATATGTTTCAAGTGAAGTAAATATATTCTTTATAAGCTCATCTTGAACATCAATCTTGTAGTATTTAATATAGAAATTATTTGATAGATATGTTCAGTAATTATTTATGTAATTGTTAGAACAAAGAGGATATTAGTATGAGATTTATCAGCAATATTGACTGAATAATGGTGCAGATTTAAAATTCTTATTTTCAAGAAGTGGCATTTGGAGTTGATTATTTTTACTGAATAAAAGTTGCGGTGGGAAGAAATTGAAGCTTAAAATACAGCGCATGATAAAATTTTAAAAAGGCTAAGTATGAATTAGACAAAAATGACAATTATTATAGAAGAGTCAAATGCTGTACAAGTATCTCTGTACTGCAGTGTTTTAAAAGTTCTTTCTCCTGCTATCACTGCACTCTAAAAGCAGAATACAAATACATGCTGTCTTGAAAAAGTATTGGACTTACTTTGAAGAAAATATTTTTCATTCCTCATAAGTCATTCCAGGAATAACAGCATTTCACAACCTAAAGATGTGAATAATCAGTGAATTTGTTACAAAAACATCTGAGTGGTTTTTTTGAAACTATTTGTCTAGGATGGGAGTAAGAAGTATTAGTGGTTGCACCTTGTGAGATAAATCATGAATCTTATTATTATTGGAAATCTCTTGGAAATTTTCTTCCAGACTTCATTTTTTGGCATTGAACATAATTTTTTTACATATAAATATTTTGTAAATGCTAACTTGATTTCTCATCTTACTTTGTAGAAGTGTATTTCATTGAAACGTTATGCAGTTATGTTACTAATATTAAGAGTTGTCGATTTCTCATTTATGCGATGATCATTTACTAACATCTGAACACATTGGTAGGCTCTGGGGATATCGAGTTGGATAAGACATATTTTGCTTTCCTAAGGGTTCCCCTGATGATTAGTAATTGAATTACGGCCTCATTGGAGGGATAAACTACTGCTGACAAATGAATTTCATCTGACAACAGCTTTCTAGAACAGAGTAGAACTCTCTCGTAGAGTTTCCTTTTGTGACCTAGTTGATAGGAAGTTGTACTGCCAAACTAAAGGTGTGTAGTTTGAATCCACCAGCTTCTCCACTGGAGAAAGGTGGGTAATCTCTTCCCATGTGCTTTACAAGCTTTAAAAACCCACCAGAATTGGTTAAAACTCAAGAATGAGTTTGAGGTTGTCTTTTAAAAAATTCTTCATAAAGGGTGATTTCTATACTTTTTTCCTGCAGAGAGGTTCCAACCATTGATCTTACCGGTCTTTTCCATAGCACCTGAGTGTTCAACCATCATCCTACCAGATTTCTTTGATGAAGATTAGAGCTAACAATAAAGTAGAGTGAAGGTCAAGTGGATGTGAGGAAGTAGAAGATGGATAAATAAATAAATGGTCATTAAATTGTAGAAGAGATTAAGTGGGCTTAATAGGTGGTGAGTAACAAGGCATCCCAGCATAGAGCAGCCATTCCTTAACAATGAGCTCATCTCCCCTTCCCTTTGAGGCGGAGAATCCTAGTAGAGATCATCAAGTAGGAGCTGTGCCTGTGAGAGCTGAGGCTTGTTAGAGGGCGATAACTGTGAGAGCTAGATGAACCATAAAGCCATCACAGAGAAGGAAGACTCATAAAACCACAAAATTATGAAAAATCACCAATATACATTTCCTTGACAGAAGTGGTTATAAGAGAAAACGAAAAGTGATGATGCTCTAGAACTATGGTAGTTAGTCTTTTCAAGAGGCTGCATTATCAGTTATTATCAGTTAGTGGAAGACAATAGACTTCAAAGCCCTGGACCACATTGGATCTATTCTCCAGAAATGGCATGAATACTGAGAGGGAGTCTCTCCACTCTTGTATTTCACACAGTTTACAGTGAGGTAGGGGTAGGGTGCGTACCAAAATTAACATTTCACCAACTCTTCCTTTGAAGAGTATTTCAGCTGGAGAAAGATAAAAGCCTTGTATAACAAAAGTGAAGGTTGATATAAGTCGGAGGCTCTTGGAAGGCACCTAAAAGGCACAAGCAGTATTTACTCTTTGACCAGAAGAAATTAACAAGGAGGAAGCCCTTTCTGTTAATCAGGTCATGGTCACGATGGACAATAAGTTTGGCAAAATTGTTGAATAGAGCAGGAATATCATCTTTCTGGCTCCTTAGTGAAGAGTAGCTTTCCCCCTGAAGAAATAAGAAGGGGAAAGATGTTAGGGTTTTACAATTCTTTATACTGCAAGAATTAAAAAGAGGACAGAGGGAAATACTACAGGTTTAAAAAGTAGGACTTGGAGATAAACTAAAATGTTGATAAATCTGATCAAGGAAGAGGGAACTCATCTTGTTATCACTTAGGGAGGATGCTTCTTGCAAAGGTTGTAATAAGTGTTTACTAATAATTACAGTTGCCTTTAATTTTTTATATATAATTAATTTACTTCCCTCTTTGCCTAAAATGTCAAATAAAGTACTTTTTCTTTAAGGCAACCCCCTAGTGGCTGCTTTCTGTTCTCTTGAGTTTTGCAACTAATTTTGACCTTCAGATAATCATCTTATGACAGGTAAAAACACCCAGGCATCTCCTAAATTCCTTGTATTATATCTACCGAACCACATGGTAAATTCCTTGAGAACAGTAATTCTACAGTTTTATTTTTTTAAAAAACTCCACCTACCATATTGGTAGGCAACATGGTAAATTCTTGTTGGATGACAGCCTCAGAGTTGTTTTGAAGTAGGCGTGTCAGTTGTGCAGAAAATATTCTCCTATGAGCCTCCCTGTCTCAGAATCCTAGAAGATGATTACATGGCAACAAGTTACTGAGGGAAGCAAAAACTGAAAGTCAGTAATATTCTAGACTTTTGTTTAAAATCAAATCTGAAGTTTCCCCTATTTGTAATGACTTAAAGATCTCCATTATTGTATTTTGTTTTGTTAAGCAAGGCTTCTCATCTTTGAGAAAAGGCCAGTGAGCACGTCCATGCAGTTTGATGCCTGTGAGGGTTTTGTTTTCTGTTTTAATGTGAGAAGGAGTTTAGGCCATAAGAACTCATGGTACTTACAAAATGCTTGATGGTTAAGCAGCTGGTGCCAGGAAAAGAATCCCACAATATACCCTCTATGTGGCCTCTAACACCAAGTACAAACATTCATGACTCAGTCTGTTTCCATTTTGGTTGCCAAAGTTCATCTGTTTCTTGATGTGCTGCATCGAGACTTGGAACGTGAGGGGAGAACGGAATAGCTTCTTCCTCATTTTTGTGCTTTTGTTCAGCTCTGACAACTAGCATGCACTCGCATGTACAATGGTTCTTAGTGTCATGGGAGGAGGCAGGTAGGTTTCCATTTGCTTGGATAGGAGGACAAAACCACACAACATATTTCACATAGTTTTCTGATTTCAGTTTGTTGTTGAAGATGATTCAGTCAGTGGAATAACTTGAAGACTTTATCACAGGGAAGGGCACCGAGATAGCTGCAGAGCGATAGAATAACTTGCAACAGATGTGTAGTCACATCTTCCAGTCTTCCTCTCGCCTCCAATTGTGCTTTCTTCATGCTGCTTTGAATCTAGGTTGCTGCAAAATAGCAATTCTTCAACAAATGGATAGGTTTTGTAAAACACCGTTTTGCATCTCTGTAACCCATTCATTCCTGCCCATGTCCCTACCCAGTATTTATCTGGACACTGGAGACTTTACTAGTATATAAAGAAGATTAGGTATAATTGGACCCTGGTTATGACACTTAGATGGAGCAAAGAGTTAATGTGTTTGTCCGCTAACTGAAAGTTTAAAAGTTTGAATCCATCCAGCACTTCTGAAGAAAGACTTGAACACCTATTTCCAAAGAGAAGCCATCACAAATCCCATGAAGAGCAGTTCTACTGCCATACAGTGGGTTGCTGTGACTATGAATCAACTTGATGACAATGGTGGTTTTAGGTAACTTGAATGTGTTTATAATCACATGTTGTAGTTGAAAGGACCTACTTCACTGTTGTTTGCTTTTTAATTCTCCTATCCACTGATTTTCCTGCTCTTCACCACTGCTACCGTTTTACCCCACAACACACAGCTGGGTAGAAGAGAGTTTTAGTGTTTGGGTCTCAAGGAGTTGGACAATATTTATTTAGTGATTCATCCACACACTTGAAAAGTACCTGTGTTTAAATTTTAAAATCAGACATGGTAAGAAGGAAATGATGCCTGTGAGAGGAATGTTATGAGTTCAGAGATTTACTCAATTTCTGCAAAGCTCCTGAAATACTTTCAGAACAAAATTTTAAATAATCCTTAGGAAGTCATCATCAGGATAGCTGTTATATAGACATTGCCAAAAATCCAATATTTTCTCTTCACCCACTGCTTGATAGTTTTTAGATTTCAGTCCCTAGAAGAAAATAAGAATTGGGAGGGATTTGGCAAGAAGTTCCTCAAAGAGGGGGAAGAAATCTGAGGTGCAAAATAGGCAAGAGGTTTGAAAAAATTGGGTGGGAACTACACAATGAAATGAATCAGTATCTCTGCTGGAAAATAAATTCCAAATTCTACCATGCAGTTACCATAGGACTAATTAGGTTTGAATTTGACCTCCGAATCTGAAGATCTGACCCAAACTAACGTGCATTGAATATGATATTGAACCACACCTGTAAGAGAATTCATGAATGCTCAGTGGGGAGGACTATATTTTTCAACAGCGCTCTATTGACACTCAGTACTAGCTAAGACAATGGCATCCAAAACAGACAGTTCAAGCACGCTGAGCTCTATTCCCTTGACCAGAATAAACCACGTGAGGTCACTGTGCCTTGACCTACCTGTCAGTTTCTACTGATATATAATTAAACATGTTGGCAAGCACTGCCACTTATTTACTGTCATTTGAAGCAAGCACATTTATTTTATAAAACTGTTGACCCACAACCAAACAGAAATGCCCTGGTGTTTCCTGAACTGGACTGTTATTTCACTTCATTTGAGCCCTGGAACTTAAAAATAAACAATTGCTAAGATCTGTTCAGAGAACACTCTTGCTTGCCCGGCTGTGATAAGCACTTCGCATGTGTGGATCTATTTTCTCTCACTTTGCATTTAGTTAGTGTCAGTTTTGGTCAAAATGAAAAGGCACTGAATTTCTAAGGTGTGAACGAGGTCTTTGGTTTTGGATTATAATTCTGGAAGTAATTATTTATTTTAAATGGGAAGTTCTTAGATTAGTGAAACCAAAATAGCCCCAAGACTGGCCCCTGTTAATAAGATATGGGCATATAAAAAAGACAGAAGAATACGAATTTAATTATAACTGCTAGGGACAAATCTACTCCATGAAGAGATAATGAAATTGAGACTTTTTCATTTAAGTCAAGCTTTTAGATTTTTTAAAAAATGAAGTAAAAAATCATTACACTGCTAAAATAATAGTCATAGTGTGTTATCATATATATTTGACGTTTCATTCTGCTTGAAGAACTAAGATTTTAGACTATCAGGGTTTTCCATCTTGAAGAGATGTCTAATTTAAGAAACTCGTGAGAGCGCTTGCATTTCTCTCTCATAGAACTTTAGAAGAGACCTCAACCGTCTTTGGTTAATTTTTAACATGTCCAACTGGTTCTTGGGTGTCTCCTTAGGCATCTGGAGAAATGTGCAAACAACCTTCCTAGGAAGGGACACTTAGTGTTTGAAATATCCAAGAACATGTCTTCTCTAGCCAAAAATAGTCCTTGAGGTGACAGTTGTGCCAATGATAGCTTTCAGAATCAAGTCTACATCACTTAATTTTTATTTCAAAAGTTAGTAAACCTAGATTCCCTTTTCTTACACAGTTGATATATGACTGCAAGCTCCACAACGTGATAGTACTTTCCTCACTTCCTCCCTGTGCTTATCATCCCATTCATTCATCATTTTTTCCAATCCATCTTTGTCTTTGAGATTAATCTCTGGATACATGTGGCCTTTGTGATGGTATTCACCTTACAGGCTTGTCTGTCATTGGGTTGGAAGTTGGCATAAAGGATAAATAAGGGTCATAGTCTCAGAGATTCTGCCAATTTCTGGCATGTCAATAAGTCTTTCTCTCCCCCCCCATTTTAGTTTTGTTTCATCCTAAATTCACTTTTAAAACTTTAAACAAAAATATTTCAACAAACATTTATGATACTCCTTCTATGGACACACCACCATCGTACTACTCGCTGGTGTTAAATCAGAACACACTCCTAACTGATCTTCCATTGAATTTCTGGGGCTACAAATGACACATTTGTTGTTGTTGTTGTTGTTATTTGCCGTCGAGTCGTTTGCGACTCATAGCGACCCTATGCACAACAGCCCTAAACCCTGCTCTATCCTGCGCCAACCGCACTGCCTCTGACACACCCAT
>NW_006399772.1:22215638-22217468 GCF_000299155.1 Elephantulus edwardii
CAGCGAGGTTGGCACAGGATAGAATGGCATTTAGGGCTCTTGTACACAGGGTCGCTATGAGTCGCAAATGACTCGATGGCACATAAAGACAACAACAATATAATCCTTAACCATCTGAATGTATAGACTAAGTCTTTAGTTCTCGCTTTTGCTTATTGTTAAAATAAGCTACACATTTTTGGAAGACTTTTATCTAGAGTTTAGTGTTTTCAAATCTATAAGGTCAAAATAATCCATCCTTGACTGTAATGGCTATGTATCTGTAACTATGTCCTTTGCACTCTCATTTGGTTTTGACGATCCCATTTGAACCCACCAGGCATTCGATGAAAGAGGAAGACAAACTGCTTCCCTAAAGAGTACAGCCTTGGAAACTCCATAGCACAGTTCTACTCTGAGCAGAAACTATTCCATAGCAGTGGTTTATATCTGTTCTAACATTTATATCTATTTTAACAGCAGGATACCTCTCTCACTTATAGTTAAGGAAAAGAAAATATATAGGCATATAGTTTTTCTTTAAAATTATTTTCAGGAACAAAAGGCAAAAAGTGTTGATTTAGATAGTCAATTTCATAAGGAAATACAAATAAAATTTTATTGAAATTTATTGCAATTAATGAATAAAGAATTTCGTCTTTTCAAATTCCTTCCTAGCTATGTTTTCTAATTGAATAATCTGCTCATAATTTAGCACGGTGTTGTTTCTATTGTAAGGCTTGGTTGTTTTTTTTTTTATTTTCTTCCTAACTTTCCAAATTATTTCAATCTCCAGAATTCCACCACACTCTTCCACATGGTGTTATCAATGGACTCTCAGTCAGTGGACACGATTGTCTTTATATTCTCTTGGAGTCTGATTTCTCATTCCTTCTAAAACTCTCTCTTACCTTTCTTGATATAACTGCCTCCAGCTCCCCTGGACTTGAATCCCCTTTGTTGTTTTTTTTTTTCTCTCTTCCTCAGTTCAGTAGTTTGTGTTCCCTGGGGTTTTGAATTCTGCTCTCATCTAACATTATAAACTACACTTTGGTGAGTTCATTCATATCCATGAAAGAATCTTGAAAACAAACCAAACCCATTGCTCTTCAGTAGATTAAAACTCACATAAATCCTATGGGACAGAGTAGAACTGCCTGTACGATTTCCAGAACTGCACATCTCTTGGAAAGTTGACTTCCTTACCTTTCCATACAGACCAGTGAGGGAGTTTGAACTGCTAGACTGTTGGTTGGCATCAAATGTCTTAACCACAGTGCCATAAGATCTCCTCTAGCACAATGCTCTTGTTGTAAGGTGCTGTTGAGATGACTGCAATTGAGAGCAAAGCTGTGAGCGGTAAAATGAAACATTTCTCCATCCTTCACTATCCTAACAATTGCTGCTGTATGTGGGCTCATGGCCGTAGCATCTGTGTCAATCTATCTCTTTTAGAATTTTCCCTTTTCACTGACCTTCTAGCAAGAATGATATCTTTCTCCTGGGACTGGCTCTTCCTGGTAACAAAAAGTCTGTGAGGAGTCATGTCCTGTTTGCCTCTAAGGTGGCTTCTAGCTGTGCTGTGTCTGAGACAGATTTGTTCGTTCTTTTGGCCATTCTTGCTACATTCAGTATCCATTGCTCATATCACAATTCAAAGTCATCAGTTCTTCCATTTTCTTTACATTTTAATTTAGTTTGTTTATTTTTCATTTCAATGAACATCTACAGAGATTTTGGAATTCCATTCATTCATTGCTGCACCCTTCTCCCCGCACAAACCCCTCCCCACCCCCGTTTGCTCCTCTCCTTGAAAAGCAAAAGAAAAACTCCCTCATTGGTACACAATAC
>NW_006399772.1:22218015-22230021 GCF_000299155.1 Elephantulus edwardii
AACCCTGCTCTATCCTGCGCCAACCGCACTGCCTCTGACACACCCATCCCGATTACCCCAGTCACCGAATCAATCCATCTCATAGAGGGTCTTAGGGTGCCCATATTATCCCCTTGGCACTGCTGGTAAACTTCAACCACCAGATACGTGTAGCTTTTTGAATTAACATTAAAAGTCTCTACAGACTACACCACCAGAGCTTCCTATCACTCACTATATTACACACTATGAATACTGTCTGCAAGTATAAAAGGAGTCTCTTTATGCAGAGTTTTTGACTTAGAGATACTTTCAGAAAAAGATATAGATTTTTTTTATTCAGCAAATATTTTTGAATGTATGCTTTGAAAAGTGACAGCATAAGATAGTGGGAATATAAAGGCAAACAAGCCATACTCTTTGTCTTCAAGGAACTTTCATTGTAGTGGAGAAGAGGAACATACGAAAACCAATTCAGTTTGATAAGTTCTATGCTATTGACTGATACAGGGACCTTACAATGAGGAGAGAGTATGAGCGTTTAATCTGGTCTAAGAAGATCATGGAATATTTCCCTAAGAAGAGTTATGGTTAATCTGAAAGGTGATGGATAAGTAGGAGTCCTCTGGGTAAAGAAGAAGCAGGAGAATGTTCTAGAAAGACAACAAAATGTGAAAGGTAAAGAGCTAAGTGAGAATATGGTCTATTCAGTCCAGACAGACTGAACTTTAGAATGAAATGGACCTGAAAGATGAGAGAATTGCCCATTTGGGGAGCTACAAGTAGTGCAGAAAGACTGAGGTCTGAAAAAGAAGTAGATGTTGAAAACCAAATGAGGAGAGGGCATCCAGACCATGAAGGACTTTATAAGCTACAACCAAGAAAGGAGAACTTTACAGTGAGGGATATGAGACTCACTGCAGGATTTTCAATATGAAAGTCATGATGTAATAAGATTTGTATTTTCAAAGATGTTTTTGGCTACAAAGTGGAGAATGGATTATGGGAGAAAGGATAAGTAAGGCTGGTGATATGGAAAGTCTTAAGGAGAATGTTACAAAGAATTCAGATGAGAGATGTTGATTACCTGGTCTGGGTACAAGGCAATAGAGACAGAAAAGTCAATTTGTTTTTGAGATGATAATACAGTAGAATTGAAAGGGGGGAAAATCATTGTTTGACATGAACTATGAAGAAATTAGGTGAGGCAAGGTTGACACTCAGTATTCTCTCTTGGGAAGTTGAAGAGAGAGGTATTATTTACTGAGGCACAACCCCACCAAAAACACAGAAGGAGCACACTTGTTTGGTGACAATAATGAGCTTCAGTTTAAGAAGTGACCATAAAACTTTTAAGTTAGTTGAATCAGTAACGGAGAAAAGATTTCTAGAGTCTGAGAGTTGAGTACTCAGCTAACAGATTACGAATGTAGTCATAGGAGTAGATGATATTAACAAGAAAGAGTGGGCTTAGTGACGAGAAGATTGGACTCAGGACAGAATCTCTGAGGAATATTAATACTTTGGAGATGTGTGGTGAGCTCTGGTGGCTTAGTGGTAAGAAGCTGCACTGCAATCCCAAAGCATTATGGTTCAAATCCACCAGCTGCTCCGTGGGTAGGCACTCTCCTCTCTTGTAACTTTCTACCTCTGAAAAACTGTTGGAGGGTCAGCTGTGACTTGGTTCCAGCTGGAAATAACCCATCAACACAGTAGGAGGTGAGCAGAGAAAAGAGGGCCTGGCAAAGAGTGCTAGAGGAAAGAAACCCATGTAAATGAGGTGTAGTGAAAGGGATGAAAAAGAGAATGTTGTGTGTGGTAGCAAATGATTAATTGTCTCATAAATGTCTTATAAATTGTGGGAACAGCCATATAGTATCCAAACCTGACTCCTTATCTTCTATGCTACGTCCTATTAACATTATTGCCGATTAGAATGAAACTCTATCTCAGGCTTTAATGACTTACCCGTGGGGCACAGCCTACTTGAAGTTAGAACTTCATGGGAACGTCAGTTAGAACTTCAGTTTTACAATGATGCTAACAATACTATTAAGTCATAAAGAATATATACCTGCTATTTGCAAAGAAGAACATGAGAACAATTATTTGTGAACTAATAGTATGAAAATTTATGACGTAGTTTGAAAAGTATTTGGAGAATATTTCTATTTGTGTAAGTGCTTTCAAATTTCCATAATCCTAAGGGGAAAAAATTGTGTGGAGAAATCATCAGTGCCAACATACTTGGAATTTAAATAAATCGTGGAAGCTCTGTCCAGATGATCTTATTCTCTTCTCATTTCTTTATGCCTCTTGAGAGCCAGTTTAAAATATCTAAGTCCTAGTTGGTGAGCATTCAGTTGAGAGGAGGAAGCTTGCCTGGTGAAGAGAGTAGGGATCTTAGGCAGAACATCAGGAGACTTCCTTACATGGGACCAGTACTACAAGTTAGGAACTCAGAGACCCTTCATAGGACGAAACCTTCACATGCCAATGAAATGTGAGAAATGAGCTCTTTCAGGATTTGGCTTTGTCCCAGCATCTTGGGTGGGTAGAACTAGAGGAGATAGTTAAGGAATTAACAGATTTCTCTGTGCCAATTCTTAGAGTAATTGCATCCAAATAATCTGGAGAGCTTTAAAAAGGATAGATTTTTAAGGGCCATTTCGGGAGCTCTGGTGGCCTAGTGGTAAGACACTGTGCCCAAAGGCACATGGTTAAAGGTCCCCAGCTGCTTCGTGGAGAGAAGGATGGTCAGTCTCCTCCCATGGGATTAACTGCTTCTGAAAATCTGCCTGAGGGTCAGCTATAGGTCAGTTTTGACTTTACAGTAAACAATAATACAACAAGGGCCACTTCAGGAATTTTAAAAAAATATAGATCATTCAGCATAATGTAGAAATTACTGAAAAAGCTCATGAAAATCTTGATGAAGATAATTCAAAAGCAATTTGTCAATAGAGAATGAAGAGAAATTCAACTTGGTTCAGAAGAGGCAGTATACTCTTATGTATATCTGATGCAGATACATCTTGACTGAAAGCAAAGAATACTAGAAAGATGAGTAACCTGTACATAGATAAGGAACTAGTTGTTCGAACAGAACGAGGAGATACCCCGCATGGCTTGAAATCAGGTAAGGTGTGTATTATGGTTGCATCTTGCCCCCATTCTTAATCAATTTACATGATGAGCAAATAATCATAGAAAATGAAAAGAACACAGCATCCAAATTGGAGGAATATAAGTCAACAACTAGTATTATGCCGATGACAGAACCTTGCTTCCTGAAAAGGAAGAAGACACCTGAGCACTAACTTATCAAGATAAAATATTCCAGACTTCAGTATGGATGTTACTGCAACATAGAGAAAACTATGAATATTTAGAAGCTTGCTTTTAAAATAAAAAGGAGAAGTATAAAAATGAAAAGAAAAAAAAGGACTGCTAAGAGTTTCATGGAAAGTGGAGAAAAGAGTGAAGATATAGAGCATTTCATTTTACTTGGATATACAATCAACCCCCATGAAACAACAGTTAAAAAAGATAACAGTGAATTGCACTGGGTAAATCTGCTGCAAAGGACCTAAAAGGTGGAAAAGAGCAAAGATGAAAAACTAAGTTGAAAAGACTCAGTTGAAAAACTAAAATACATCAACATTTCTGTAATCTGCTTCTGTATAAGCCATGATATTTTCAATCACCTCATTTGTACTGCCCAATCCAAAGGTATATGGTTCAAATCCACCAACTGCTCTGTGGGAGAAAGAAGGGTATATCCTCCCATGCAATTTGTTGTTCTTGTATGCCACTGAGTGAGGAATAACCCAGTGAGTTTTCATAGACAGTAAATGACATGAGAAAATAGTGTCCATCCTTCTCCCACAAGGCAGCTAGCTGGTGGATTTGAACTGGTGCCTTTGGGATTGCACTGAAGCTTCTTACCCCTGATAGATTTAGTTATAGCAGTACTCTTTATACTTTTATTGGGCCCAAAGAAAATGACTTTAGCATTTGAGTGTTCTATAATTAGGGAGCTCTGGTGACCTAGTGGCTAGAAGCTGCACTACAATCCTGAAGTCAATGGGTTCAAATCCTCCATCTGCTCCCTGGGAGAAAGATGAGCAATCTCCACCCGTGCGCAAAACTGCGTCTGAAAACCTGCCAGAGGGTCACCTGTGGGTTGGTTCTAACTTGATGGTATACAACAAAAAGTCTCATGGTCCTTAAGGAGTTGTAGTGATAACCCAAAAAACCATGCTTCTCTGATGGTTCGAATTCACCAGCGGCTTCTGTGGGAGAAAGGTGGGCGGTCTTCTCTACAGCTTTAGGAACTCAATGGATGGTCTCAGTTGGTTCTGCTCAGGACTTAACTGTGATACTTAATATTTTTAATTTTTTAAGATGATTAAAAATCCTTACATCTAATATTTCTTAGCATGGATTAATCTTAAGTTAATATTTTAAAACGGGCATTTACAATCAAATTTAGTTTAGTTCAACAAAAAATTATCATCTTACTTAATAAATAGCCTTTTATAATAGATCCTTTTCTGTTGAAGAATTTAACTTGTATTGATTCGCAGCTCTGCATCTATCTATCTATCTATCTATCTATCTATCTATCTATCTATCTATCAATCCATCCATCCTTGAATCTGTCTGCCTTACAGAGATCAGCGGCACTCTCAGAAAACACACCCACACCTGTAATATCCAATAGAACTTCAGCTCACGGCCACTGAGTTGGTTTAGATTCATAGTGAACCTGTAGAACAGACCATGAATGATGCCAATCCTTCCCTGCTTCTCCTGTATTTGAACCACCATTCTGTTGGATAGCAGTCAAATCCTTTAGCCATTCCAACACCACAGCTCCTTACGTTTATAATAGCTGTGTACACCCCCTGTCCTCCAAATTTTTAAGAAATCACAGGGATTAAGCACTTGGCTGCCAAGGGGACCGCTGGCAGTTTGAACCCACCAGTAGCCCCACAGGAGAAAGTTGTGGCCATTTTTTCCATGAGGACTGTTATTGTTGCGTGCCATCAAGTCAGCACCAACTCATAGCTGACTCCAGCTAGTTTTCAGAGGCAGTATATGCCCACCTTTCTCCTGTGGAGCAGTTGATATCTTTAAATCATGTGGTGTGGAGTTGGCACTGCCACTCAGTACCCCTGGAGCTCCCTCCCATGAGGAACACAGACTAGGAAGTGATATGAGGCAGTTCTACTTCTAGGTTGCCAGGTTGCCAGGGCTCAGAATCAACTGGACAACAAGGGAGTTTTGTTCATTTTCTTGTGTGCAAAAATATTTCTTTTTCTTCCTTTTCAGAGTCTCTCAGGCCTTCTTACTTTCCTCCACTCACTCTACTTCTCGTTCCCCTCTCTCTTCCTCCATCTACTTTCCCGTATTTCTTTTTTTCCCTTCTATTTTTCCATTTCCTTTGAGCTCAAAGCACAACCCAGGTGCATAATAATTATTAAATATTAATAATAATTGCATCAGCAGTCTGGTGAGTCACTGTGAAAGACTTACTTTGTTGAATGCGTAAGCCTATAACGTTCATTTTCCCTCCTGGGAGGTGTATCACCCTCCTCTCTTACCACAAACAGCTACATTGTCAAGGTTGTTCTAAAGAGTGATAAGCCAACTATAAAACAAGGTTTATAGTATTTTCCTATCGACAAAATCACAGGAAGCTCAAATGTGTTCAGCAAATATTACAAAATTACACAGAACCATTAAATGTAATTCACCACCCATTCTTTGAAGTTCTCTTTTGCTCTCTTTTCCTCAAAATAACACCTTATATCTTTACTTCTTTGTAGGTTCAACTCATTTTTAAAACTGTATGTTAACAATTCCTCTTTAATAATTCTTGATTATTTTGCTCAGACGAGTAATGTTAAGGTCTTGAAGTTTTGGTGCTTCTTATGGACCATAAAGCATAAACTTTTAAGTATAAAGTGCATGCATCACATTGAGCCTGTTATACACTTCTTAATAATAAAACAAGATAATCTTTATTGCACAATTATATCCCTACTTTGACCCTCACTCTTTATCTAAGTGTAGCCAAGTGCTTTATAGTCTCAAACATACCCAAAGCATTGTATGTGCAGAATCCTTTGAGTTAGGTGATTACCTTTCTGACCAGCACGTTGATTACCTTTGTGGCCAGCAAGTTGTAAGGAAGTGAGTCAAAAAAACACTAGAGCAGGCTCAGTACGGTATGCAGAATGCTCACTGGTCAAAACCAGCTCCTGGGATTGGCTCGAGCTGTTTTGAGTAAGAATAATTGGAGCTTTTTAAAAATCCAGCTTCCTAATGATTCTAAAACAGTTGGCTAAGAGACCACAGTTGGAGAGAATAGTATTCCACATAAAGTATGCGGAGGCAATTATTTAAGAATTAAGATATTAGTGGAAAGTGATTAACAAAATGAGCTGATGGCACTATAGAAAATTTATGTTTGGATTCTTTTTCTTTTTCTCTCCTCTTCTCTCCTCTCCTCTCTCCTCTCTCCTCTCTCCTCTCCTCCCCTCCCCTCCCCCCCTCCCCTCCCTTCCCTTCCTCTTTCTTCTCTTTTCTCTTTCTTCTCTTTTCTCTTTCCGCTCACTTCTCATCTCTGTTAACACTCCAAGATCTATTTTACTGGACTATATAAAACCTTAAGTTTGCTGTTAATGATCTTATACCATAATTTCTGTGGTGGTATAACTCATAGAAATTGCAGTGATAAACCAAAGGGATTCTGGGAGTTCTGGTTGACCAGCAGCTCCCAGGAGAAAGATGAGCAGGCTCCTCCTCTGCACTTTACAGCCTCAGAAAACTCGCTAGAGGCTCAGCTATGAGTTGGCTTCAAATGAATGACGAGTGTGAATCAAACCACCCCTTTGGGGATTGAATTATGCCCCTCTGCATAAGTTGTTCTAGTCCATGTTGTGTAATATTTCAGTGTCTCGCTAAATTTTCATTGATGTGTACTCTTCTGTTGTGTGAATGCACCACAGTTTCTTTAGATGGGCCCACCAATCGTTTTGAGAGTTCTAATTGTTTCCTCACTCTGACCAGCATTTGTTATTTAATGGCTTATTGACTGTTTAATGTCTATTTTATATTTGATTAGTTTAGAATGTGTTCTTAAAGAACGCTGTAACAAAGAACCACAAATTGTTGTTGCTAAAATGAACATAAGTTGATTTTCTCAAAATTGTGCAAGGCTGGAAGCTGTAAATATGAACAGGGCCATGTTTTCTCTGAAGACATAAAGAGAACATCTATGTCTGCCTTTTCTTTTATTATCAGTTGCTGCTGATATTTCTTCTCTACATGTTGATATCCACCCTAACCTCTGCTTTCATTGTCAGGCCGTTCTCCCTCTGTGTCTGTATTTGTGTGTTTCTTCTTCTTTTTTGTAATGGTGGCTTATCTAATTTCACCTGATGCACATCACCAGCAAATTGCGAGGAATTCAAGCTGGATTAGCAGATATTTAGCCTAGATTTTGGCAAATGAAATAAAATGACATAAAATCTTAAACAATAATAAAAACAATAACAATAATTTTAGCTAAAAAGAATGATAATACCTGTTAAGAAGTAAAAAAGACTTGTTGCATTGGGAAAATCTGCTCTCAAAGACCTCACCAAACTACTGAAGAGCAATGGTGTCAATTGAAAGATACACCTGCTCCAAGCTATAGTATTTTCCATTGTTTATGTGTCTGAAAATTGGACAAGGACTATGGATGACAGGAAGAAGAATCTGTGTCTTTGAATTGTCGCGTTGATGAAGAATACTTAGTGGTGCCAAGAGAATCAGCAAGTCCCTTGGACTGTCAAAAGGACAAACAAGTCCATCTTGGAGGAAGTGCAACCAGAATGGCACCTAGAGGCAAAGATGATTAAACTTCATCTCACATATTTTGGGAATGTTGGCAGGTGGGGCCACTCTTTGGGAAAAGACTTCATACTGGGAAATGTAGAGGATCAGGGGAAAAGGAAGACCCTCGGCAGGAAGTCCTGGCTCAATGATTTTGACAGTGGGCTCGAGCATATCAGAAATTGTGAAGATGGTGCCGAATAGAGTAAGCTTCAGATTTGTTGTACATAGAGTAGCTATGAGTTGTAGTCAACTAGAAGTCACCTAATCACAACCCTTCTCCACTAGCATTCTACTCTGTTGTTCAAAGGAATAGAGATCAATATTTTGGACAGGTTGTTAAGAAGGGCTAGTCCTTGGAGAGGGATATCATGCTTGGAAAGGGCAGTGTGTTTCTCTCTCTCTCTCTCTCTCGACTATAGCAATGGGCTCAAGTATATCAGATGGTGAAGATGCCACAGGATAGGGCAGGCTTCAGATCTGTTGTTCATAGGTTTGCTATGAGTCACAGTTGACTTTGTGACACTTAACCACAAATTTCAAAGTCAATTCACATTCTGAAATTCTTAGAAGGACATAGGTGCCTGCATGATGCAGATGGTTTAGGATTGGATGTGAACCTGCAAGTCTGCCCAGCAGCTCTGCAGAAGGTCTTGGTGACGATCTCTCACAGGGTTTACAGCCAAGAAAACAGGATGCCACGGTTCTCCTCCCTGTTGGATTGGCACTGGGGACTTATGCTGTTGTTGTTAAGAGGGACATAAAATTTAAAGGGTCATTATTAACCCTGTACAAAAAGTATTGTTTTCTTGGTTTCAGTAGTTAGTTTTATAGGAGATCAAGTCTGCTGGCATCCTAATTTCAATAGATGATCTTTCTACTACTTTTGAGGGATAATTTTAAAGAAACTCAAGGGAAGTAGCTATGGAAATTAAGGGAGATGAGATTTGTCTCAGCCTATGAAAAGCCTTTGCTAGTGAGCACATGCGATGATGCTGTTCTTAACTGACTCATGATAGCACCAAGTGGCATAACATTGCTTCAGATGATAACCTTAATTTTAGAAGGGAAATCTACTGTGAAGACTGGAACACTCCCCCCCAAGATAAATATGTGACCAGGCTTGAGAGCCCTTAGCAAAGATAAATGTTTAACAGTGTATACACAACAGAGTGTTTTATGTTCAATCAGATAGGGAAGGCCAAACACTAATAAAGAAATCTACAAATGAACAATAAACTAGGTCATCAGAACAGGTACTCCCATCAGCAACAGGATATTGGTATTACTAATGTGTTTGGTTTGAAAATAATGGGCTCGTTCAAAGCTCTCCTCAATCCACCTCTGCTATTTGGTTTCATGTCTCAGCAACTTCGTATTACTTATGATCTCTGAGTTACTCTAAAAATTACCACCTGTACTCATTGCTCTTTATTAACTAATTCCTCCCAGAATAGAAAACCAAATGCACTGGCTCAGAACCTCAAATCTTTTGAGATACAGTATTCTGTATTCTGTTATTTTTGTTAAAGGTAATTAATGAACACTGATGTCTATTCTAGGTAAGAAATGTTTATGTGACAACATTGCTTTTTTACATTTAAATGAGTGTTTAGGGACCTAGCTAAATTCTGAATAGGGTCTTTTCTTTTCTCTACCTTTCTTATCACTGTTCTTCAGAACTCCAGCTTTTGGTCATCATCGTTACCAATAAGATGTGCACCTTTTCAGTCCACGTAAATGAATTTAGATATAATCCAGCAAAGGTTTGCCATGAGTTAGAATCAGCTTGATGGAAGTTTTGTTTGGTTCTTTGGCTTTAAACAACAGTACCATCTTATGGGGAGCTCTGGTGGCCTAGTGGTAAGGAGCTGCAACTACAATCCCAGAGGCGCAAGGTTCGAATCCACCAGATGCTCTGCCGGAGAAGGAGGGACGGTCTCCTCCTGTACCAGTCAGATCTGATTTGATGGTACACTCACACTATTTATCTACCCATACTGTTAAAAAGTATTTGTTTACCCAAATTATATCTAACAACTGATAAAAAAAAAACACAAACAACCCACCACTTTTTCATGGTGCTATAGTTCATAGGGAGTTGGGTTGCTAAGCCAAAGACTCTGCTTCTTGGAGGTTTGAATCCACTTTGCAGCTCCATGGAGAAAAACGGACACAGTCTCCTGTGAAATTTACAGCATCAGAAACTGAGTGGAAGGTCAGCTATGAGTTAGTTCTGACTCAAGGACTATTGAGTTTTTACATTTTATAGTCATAAGGTATGTTTAAGTATTTTCAATGTGTTAATTGTCACTCTTTTATGCAATTAGATTGAAGAATATAATTCTTTGGGAAATAGTACAGCTTCTTAGAAAGTCTAAACCGTCTACCTATTTATATTTTTCTTTTTGTATACATTTTAAAATTGTACACATTTTTTCATTCATATATATTGTGTTTTATATAATCCTTTACATTGTGTTTCATACAATCATTCATAAATTCTTTTTTTACATTATTTTTTAATTGGTTTGCTTGCAAAGTTTATAAACATTGTGTTTCACACTATTCGTCATTCACATTCTGTTTCATAAAATCATTCTTATTCATTATGTTTTATAAAATCAATCACCCTTGGACCTTGCTCATCATTACCCCGTTTTTTCACCTGATCCTTCCCATTTGCTTCCCCTCCAACCTCCACTCACCAAACTGTGCAGCCCTGTGGCTTCACCCTTTACCAACCTTACCCCTCTACTCCTCCCTTCCCCTTTTCAGTTCCTGTATATGTTTTACTAGTTATCTTTCTGAGACTGTATTAGTTCACTCAGCAGAATGCTCTCCAGCCTCTCCCAAGTGAAGTAGTATTTTTCAAGATCATTGCTCCTGCATGCTGCATAGTATTTTATTGTGTGAGGGTACCACAATTTCTCAATCCATTTGGTTGTGGTTAGCTACCTGAGCTTATTCCATGTTCTTGCGATGGTAAATAATGCTGCTATGAAGCATTCATGTACAAATCTCCGCTTGTGACCCAATTCTAATTTCCTTTTGATATATTCCAAGTAGTAAAATAGTTGGATCATATGGAGTTTCTACATTCAACTTTTTGGGGAAATGCCAAACTGCCTTCCAGAGTGGTTGCACCATTTAACAATCCCACCAACAGTGTAGAAGAGATCACACCTCTCCACATCCTCTCCAACATTTATTGCTTGCTGTTCCACTAAACTTAGCCACTGCGATTGGAGTGAGATAGGATCTCATTGTGGTTTTGATTTGTGTCTCTCTTATTGCCAGTGATTTTGAGCATTTTTTCATGTATCTGTTGACCACTTGAAAAAAATTGTCCACATTTTTATGGATGAAATGTAAGATATAATTCAAGATTTTTTTTTATAATGTGGGCCTATAATTTGTAAAGTGGAAGTTGGGGAACCCTCACAGAGATGAATTGACAGAATAAACACAACAGTGCATTTAATTATATCAGTGATCAAGAAGATCACTTTTGTTCTGAGACATGTAAGGTCGCCATGAATTAGCGCAGACACAGTAGCAACCAACAGCAACATGTGAGGATAACACTTTGTATAATTAGAGTTCAATGCAAGTCTTCATTCTCGTAATGGATTACAAATGCTCGTCTGTAAAGACCATTCTTAGCAGACTGGCCATACAAAAACCAGTGTGGGTTTAGCAGGCAGGAAGTTATACATCTGCACGCATAGTTTGCCAGCTCTTGGAAAGGAATAAAAGGGATAATGCCAAGTGCTTACCATACCACAAATACTCAAAAAATGTTGGCTGTCATAATTCTTTTTTAACCATTCTTTCTGCTCCTACCCCTGGCTTGGCCATGTCAACATCAGGATTCCCTTCACTTGTTTCACACTCAGAGCCTTTACTCGTTCTGGGTCACAACCTTTTATACTCACCGGCCTCAGAGTGAGACTTCATCTTCATTTTCTTCTTTTTTGAGTATTACCTTGTGATTTGGGTGAACATTTAGAAGTAATCAGGAGGACCCAGTTCCTAGGAAAAAAACCCACTATGCTATGAAAGGGCCCTAACTTTAAGAATAGTCTAAGTTATCTTAAGAGTCCGGAATGAGGGTTGTAGAGTGGAGTATACTTG
>NW_006399772.1:22230200-22260311 GCF_000299155.1 Elephantulus edwardii
AATTCTTTTTGTAATTATTAAAAATATTGTGTTAAAAACTTCATAATAAAAACATGCATATATGTGTTTATGAGATAAACACTAATATACATATTAAAGCTCAACATAAAGAAAACAAAGATTCTTGCCACTAGGCTGATTGGCAGAATCAAACAAACATTGAAGAGATTGAGATTGTTAACAGCTTCAGTGCTCTTGGCTCCACAATCAATACTCTTGGTACCAGCAGCCAGGAAATTAAAAGACGAATTACACCGGGAAACTTTGCTGTCAGAGACCTCTCCAAAGTACTGAAGAGCAGCAGCGTCAGGCTGTAGACTAAGGAGCGCCTGATACAGGCCGTGGTCTTTGCAATTACTTGCCATGCATCAGAAAGCGGAACACTGACTAGCGATAATAGAAGGAGAATTGATGCCTTTGAGCTGTGGTGCTGGAGAACAATATTGAATATACTATGGCCCACCAGGAGAACAAACAAGTTTGTCCTGGAGAGGGTCCAGGCTGCTCCTTGGAGACAGTGAGTCTGAAGCTTCGTACTTTGGACTTGTTGCAAGATGAGACCAATCTGTGGAGAGGGACATCATGATTGGGAGGGTGGAGGGACAGGGCAAAAGAGGAAGATGCTTGATGAGATGGATTGATTCAGTGACTGGGGTAACGGGGGTAAGTGTGTCAGAAACAATAAAATTGGCACAGAATAGAGCAAGGTTTAGGGCTGTTGTACATAGGGTCACTATGAGTCACAGGTGACTTGACGGCACATATCAACAACAAAAACAACCACTACCAATATCTCACAGCTTTGTCAGTTTAACATTTTCAGCGATCCAATTTAGCAACATCAGTTACATTAATTATGTTAACCCTCCATCAATAGCCGTTTTCCCATCATCCTAAACAAAATCCATTTCTTTCCAAGTAGTAACTCTCCTTCCGTCCTTCACTCCAGATACCTAACAATGGAGACCAATGGGTAAGGAGTTGGACTGCCAACCCAAAGGCATGATGTTCTAATCCACAACTTTCTCTGTGATAGACGGGCAAACTCCTTCCATGTGATTTATCAGCTCTGAAAACCAACTGGGGGGTTAGTTATGTGTTGCCTTCAACTCTATGGCACATAGAAACTATAAACTTGTCATTTTTTAATATAAATAAGATTACACAATGTCTGTCCCCTTGTGATTGACTAACTTCACTCAATCTAATGTGTTCTAGGTCCATCCATGGCATAGCTTGTATTGTTGCTTCATTTCACTTTCCAACTAAGAAACATTCTATTGTATGTGTATTCCACATTTAATTTTTTTCTGTTCATGATGAATGAATATTTGGACTGTTTCCACCTGTTAGCTATCGTGAATGGTGATGCAATGAACACTCGTATACAGGTTGTCTGTGTTACTGCTTCTCAGTTTCACGGGGATAGACCTGGGAGTAGAAGTGCTGAGTCACATGGTCATTCTCTGTGTGTAACTTTTTGGGAAGTTGCCAAAGTGCTTGCTACAGAGGCTGTAGCATTTCAGATTCCCATGAGCAATGGATAAAGTTCCAGTTTTTCTTTACCTTCCCTACCACTTATTATTTTATTTCTTTCTTTTTAGGATTCAAGTGTGTGTGTGTGTGTGTGTGTGTGTATGTGTGTGTGTAAGAAAGGATGTGATGTGATGCGATCAAGTTGAGAGAATGAATGACTTGAGTGTGTAAAGTTACATGGATCACCATTTTCCAGCCTGCTTACAACCGTGCTCTCCTCTATCAGCTGAGAAAAAATTTGGTTTTCTTGTATTTTTATAGTCACAAAATGCAATAATATTGTCATTTTGTTATGTTAAATTTTTGAAGAGCACAATTTTTAGGGAAGTGAAACAACCAAATTCTTAAGAATTATCTACCTTCCATGTATTTCACTTTCACTCTTTTTGATAAGTATACTAGTTGGAAAGAAAAGACTCTTTTCATTATCCTTATGCAGAATTTTTCTATCTTAGCATCATAGTAGTGAATGTTGTGGTGATAGTGGTGGTGTAGCATTGAATTGGAACCAATCCATAACTGAACTTCCAAAGGGTTTTCAGAGGCAGTTAACAGAACAGCTGGTAGACTAGAATTGAGTACCTTTGGGATTGCAATGCAGCCTCTTACCACTTGGTCACTAGAGTGCCCCAGTAGTGAATGATGGGGACCATGATCTGTAAATACACATAAACACACACACACACACACACACACACACACACACGCACATGTATACACACAGACACATACATGATTATATGCAGATGCACATGGATATGCATACATGCATGTATATCCCCATATATGTTGTTATTGCTGTTGTGTGCCATCAAGTCTATTCCAACCATAGTGACTCTATGGATGTACTGCCTCATAGGGTTTCCTAGGCTGACTCTTTATGAGAAGAGATTGCCATATAGTTTTTTTCTCTTGCAAAGTAGCTGGTGAGTTCAAACTGAAGACTTTAGTTAACTGCTGAGCACTTAACCACTGCGCCACTAGGACTCCTTGTGTACATGTGTGTAATAAGAGATCAGCATTCACTCACTCAATTAACTGCCATTAAGAATCACATCATAGCTGTCTCTCCAGTGAGTTTTTGGAGGCTCTATGTTGCATGGGAGGAGATTGCCCATCTTTCTTCCTTCAAACCCTCCAGTGGATTCAAACCTCCAGAGAGGTCTTTGGATTAGCATCATAACTCTCTACAGACTGCATTGCCAGAAATCTCTGGTAAAATGTAAAATTCAGTATTCATTTCTAATAAAAATTAAAAGTGAAAACAGAAACAGAAGGGCATCTTCATAAATGTAATAATTGTAAATGAACCAACATCTCAAAGAAAGCATCATTCAAAATGATAAAAAGTTAGAAACTCTAGTTTGTTTTGTTTTTGTTTTTTGCTGGGTACAGAGTATTTAATTCATGGTATATGACAAGATAGGCTCTCTAAGGCCCTCCTTTCTCAAGGGGACTCGATGGAAACTCTGCTAAGGATGTGAGATTCTCATTGAGTGGGAGGATCGAGTCGGATCAAAGACTCCCTAGTAGCTGAGGAGCTTTCGCTCTTAGTGCTGTTGCTGGAGCTGATGGTCAAGGGCGTCCTTATTCTTTGGAGGCTATGTGAACTATCAGGTTGACCACCTGGTTTCTGTAGCCAAATTCATTGTCATACTAGTAAATGTGTTTGACAAAGTGATCGTTCAGGGCAATGCAGCCCCAGCATCAAAGGTGGAAGAGTGGGTGTCATTGTTAAAGTCACAGGAGACAACCTGGTGTTCACAGTTCCCTTTAGCAGCTCTTTGGATGCCTGCTTTATTACTTTCCTGATGTCATCATATTTGGCAGATTTCTTCAGATGGCAGGTCACATCCACAACTGGCTCATTGGAGGTGTGGACAAGAATAATCATGCCATTAAGTTTCCCATTCAGCTCAGGGATGATCTAACCCATGGCCTTGATAGTGCCAGTAGATGCAGGGATGGTGTTCTGGGCAGCTCCATGGTCATCACATCCTAACTTTCCAGATGGGCCATCCACAGCCTCTGGGTGGCAATGATGGCATGGACTGTGGTAATGAATCCCTCTACAATGCAGAAGTTGTCATGGGTGACCTTGGCCAGGAGGGGCAAGCAGTTGGTGGTGCAGGAGGCATTCCTGACAATCTTGAGAGAGTTGTCATACTTCTCATGGTTCATGTCCATCACAAACATGGGGAGATTAGCAGAAGAAGCAGAGATGATTACCCATTTGGCGCCACCTTTCAAGTGAGCCCAGCCTTCTCTAAGGTCGTGAAGACACCAGTCAACTCCACAGCATACTCAGGACCAGCAATACCCCACTTGATGTTGGCAGGATCTCACTCCTAAAAGATAGCGACTGCTTTCCCATTGATAACCAGCTTCCCATGCTCAGCCTTGACAGTGCCATTAGTTGGAACTTGCGATGGGTGAAATCATACTAGATCATGTAGCTGAGGTCACTAAAGGGGTCACTGATGTCAACAACATCCACGTTGCCAGAGTTAAAAGCAGCCCCGGTGACCAGGTGTTCAGTGCAACCGAATGTGTTTACTCCTTCACCATCATCTATCAAGGATGTAACTGAGGCTACCCAGAGGAGAGGCCTGTCAGCTGAAGAGAAGCAGAGAGCCTCAGTGAAATTTTTAAAGAAAAACTTACACAGTGATTGGCCTGTTAAAGGCTAGACACAGTTTCTCAGTAAAAGAAATATGAAGAGCAGATTGCCACCCCCCCAACCTCCCGACTGATAGCCTCTCCCTCATTCTTTCATAAAAAGAAGGTGATAGGAGTCTATTTCAGTCTATTACTCGGCTAGTAGAGGAAACAGGGCTAGTAACTGATGAATTTTTTTCCTTGTAGGCTGATGTTTCCTCCTACGTGTTCTGTTTTATTTTAGAAAAATAGTATTATGCTTGGATTGTTACATTTTCTTTTATTTCATTGCTTTCTACTTATTGAATTATCTTTATAAATGCCATTTTCTTAATTCTTATGGTTAATACCTCTTTTGAAACAAGAACTATTATTCTACCTCATTACAGTAAGAACAGTTGAGTCACACAGTGGTAAAAGATTTCCCAGTAAGCCTGACGGTCTAGGATTCAACTTCCGAGCTTCCTGTTAGCCAACTCAGTGTCCCGGCTGCATTACTTCCTGAGCAACCACTACCTGCCTGCACCTCTCATTTGACATCCAGCAGCTCGCTCAGTGGGCACCACCGACGTCATTCCAGTCTCAGCTCACTTAGTGACGTGGGACCAAGGACAGTCAGATGCACGTCTTCCTGGAACTTTTCCAGGACACACCCAACCTGGCACCTCTCCCAGGTGTAGAGGAAGGTGTCACAGTGAGTAGTCCCATTGAGGAAGAAGATTCTCGCAGGAGCCTGTCACTCAATGGGTGTCTCCCGGCAGACCAGCATCACTCAGTAGTGAACCTGCTTGCCCTGACTGAAATGCAGGAAACACCAGACATTAACATACATACTACAGCATTATAAACTTAAAACCATTGGTCGTGGAGTTGACTCTGACTCATGAGAACTCACATATGCCAGAATAGAAGTGGGCACCATTCGATGGTTTAGTTTTTCCCTTATTTCAAAATGCTTGTAAGTGGACTTAAACCACCAGCTTTTTGGTTGGAAATCAAGCATATTAATTCATTACACTCTTGTAGGAGATGAAAAATAACCCCAAAACCATCCAAACCTGTGGAGAGCAAGTCGATTCTGAGATTTTCAGAGTGACCCCAGTACTTCAGAATAGACCTGCCCAACAGAGGCTGCAATCTTTGCAGACACAGACTGATGCATCTTTTTCTTGTGCAGCAACTGATGAGTTCAAACTGCCTACCTTTCAATGATCAGCCACGTGCTTAAACCCTGAACCACTAGGACTATTATATAAAAAGGAAAGGAATACGTAACTTGACTTTATTTGCCATGAACAAAATAGTAGACAAGGTAGCAAGAAATTATTTAGCAATTCTTTCTTCAAATTCCTCATCTCCTGATGATATTCATTCTTGCCCTCAACAACCAAGTTAGAATTTGAAGAATGTTGGGCCAACCAGAATGCTCTTTCTTTTCTTTTTCAAAGGAATTTGATGTTATACCAATAATTCTGATTGTACAAAGTTTGAGTTTACTCCTCATTCCTTTGTCCTAGTTGTTTCTCTATTTTCCATCTCTTCTCTCCTATTTATTGGCAGTAGCCTCTTATGACAGACCTGAACACTCCCCTGTCCTGTGTCATTGTCTGTGTCATTGTCTCTGACACAGCTGAGCCTATTGCAGCAGTTCCTGTGTAAGTCCATCTCATTGGAGGTCTTCCTGACCTTCACTGACTTTTCCTCTGTCCATGCATGATGGCCCTTTCCAAGGAATAGCATCACCTAACTATATGTCCAAAGTAAGAGACAAAGCTTTGCCATCTTTTCCTCCAAGGAGTACTCTGGCTGCACTTTCTCCAAAAGGTATCTATTTGTTCTTTTGGCAGTCCACGTATCCCTATTTCTCTTAGAAGGAATTGATTCCTTTCTAGAGGTTTCCTTTCAAATAAATGAACTTAGGTTGACAGGGTATGCCCTTTATTATGTTAACAGAATTTATAGTCTGATTTGTGATGCATCTGCAGATAATCCACACAGGTATTTAAATTCACAAGAATGCACATATATATTGATTTTTAAAATATTTTCCACTTTTTACTTAATGGTCTTAAATGTCATTCTAAATATCATTACTATTTACACCTGAAATTTTAGTAATGTTAATCTAGCAAATTGTTGATTTGTATATGAAATAAATTAATTGCCATTTACAAATTCTCACAGGTGATTAATACAGCAGTCTCATGCATGGTCATATTGAAAGAGAGTTGGACTTTTCTGATTCAGATTCAACATACTCAAAATATTTCTCTGATTTTGTATTTTCAATAACAGGACATTTCTAAGTTTGCAGAGAAAGATAATATAGTTCTTGGAGAGGGTGGAATCACGCTGAGTGGAGGACAACGGGCCAGGATCTCGTTGGCAAGGTGAGTGTCTGATTCTGAGCCTTGTGACATTGGCTGTAAATTACGTGAATGTAAAATAGTACAGGCATTTATTTCTTGATTGCCTTATATTCTGTTTCTTGTATGTGATTAACAAGAACTAACCCTAAACAAAGACACCATATGCCAATCTAATAATTAAGAAACCTTTTTCAAAATACTGCCTTTATTTTGAGGTATACTTGCTTGGCTTAGAATATGATTTTCTCAAAGGAGAGAAGAATGTTTATCTCTCTTATTTTTATCATATATTCCAGCTACCCCAACAAACATACTTGCTTTAGGTTTCTGCTTCTGTTTCTATATTTAGGTAAACATATACTTTCAAATTTTTTATATTTGTAAGTTCCATACTCAAATCACAAAGTATATTATGCCACTGGGTTTAAACGGAACAATCTTTATGGTAAAATAAATAGGACAAGCACATTTGACATTGTGCACATAGGAGGGCCTTTGGTTTAGGCATTTTGGAGCTGTCAAAGAGAAGTACATATAGTTAATTTGTCTCAAAAAGAAAACTTTGTAGTTAAACTGTAACTTTCAGTTTAAAGAATTACTGGCCATATGGGATGTCAAATGTTCCTCAAGTTTTCTTTTAACAAAAGTCTTGGTGTCTTGCCAAATATTAAACAAAAATCGCATTGATTCAATGATGTTTTGGCCCCTTTCTCTTACTTCTTGAGTCAGTTGAGGGAAAGAACTAACAGGAATTATAAATATTAGAAATATTTCAGTTGTCTGGTCTTGTTCTAGAAGGGTATGTGTATGTGAGAAATTATTTAAAAGATTTGTTCTCCTCACTTTACAGAAGAGATAATGAGATAATTGAAACTATTAGACAATAACTTGTCAAGAGCTACATAGAGAAATGATAGAGTTTGAAATGGAACCAGGTTCTCTATATACTTTATATTAATGTGCATAGATTTAGAAATTGCACTATAAAGTTATAAATCAATAGGTAGTGATAACTCACAGACCAAATAATTGTTTCCAAATGAATAACTCAGCCTACTACCATCAAGTTGATGCTGACTCATTAAACCCTACATTGGATTTCTGAAGCGTAAAGCTATCATTTCTGTTGTAAAATTATTCATCCCTTATTTGTTTGAAAGTTTTACGAGTATGGGACATTAAGAACAGTTACAGCATGGAGGTGGCCAAGTCTAACTTCTATCCAATTCATAAAGGAGAATTTTTCCCATCAAAACATTTATGTTGTTGAGAACTTTCCCCTTTATAACATTCGTAAATAACTACGTGGTCAGACTTGCCACTCCACAGGCTCCTGCACCCATTTACACCAATCACTGGGTCCAATATTCATTGCAACTTGACTTGACTCACAGACTTTACTCACTACTATGGGGTTTATTAGGAAAATGAGTTGGAGAGTAGGGGAGGCAAAGAAAAGCATACAATGCAAATCCAGGTTTAGTCCAGAAGCCCCAAGCCAGATTAACATCAACATTCAATTCCTAAATTAGTGAAAGTTCTAGTTTAGTTTAGCAGCACTGTGGTGTTATGCTAGAAGTTGGCTTTTTTTTTTTTTAAGTCATTCTTGCTACTAGCCTCTGATCTCCAGCTACCTTAACTGCAGACACATGATCTTGCAAATCAACATGGTCTTGCAAATCAGCAACAACTGCGTGAACCAGAATAATAGAAAGAGTGCTTCCCATACTAGGCAGCAATATTTGAGCCAATCAAGCCTTGTGGTGGCAAGACCCTTGTGAGAGTGAGACCCTGGTTGTGGAGAGACTGTGGCATTGCTGTGGACAAATGGTGTCAAGGTATGATCGGAGTCTTCTTGCATTTGTGCTGGTCACAGTTAAAGATGTGACTATTTTTACTGGATGTTTGAAGGAGAAGCTGACTTATAACTGCTCTGAGGCAAACCTTAATGGATGATTTGGATTTGACTGCAGATTCACAACGGTGAGTCTGTGAGTCAACAATGAGTAGATGAACCTCTTGCTGTTGGGGTGCTCTAGAGGAGGGGGGTGGCGCTAGACTCTACCTGCTTTCTGCTCTGGGGCAGTGAGGGGCTGTGATATTCATACTCCCTCTGGTCCTTTCAGAGAGATGGTCATGGCCTTGTGCCCTTTTGTCCTGTTTTCTCCTTTTTAGAAAAGCACAAATAAACCTCTGATATCCTCAGTTAGTCTGGAAAGCTTTATCTCAGAGCAGTTAAAGTCACCTTTTCCTGCAATCATCCAGCAAACAAAACTTTTGACTGTGGCTCTACTGCTAAGATTTCTCCGGTTACATCTCACTACAGTTTCTTCAAAGCAGTGCCACAGTATCTTCACCCTCTCTCCACAACCATTATGCTATATCTCACTGTGTGGAAAATACTCTCTTATATTGGTCCCACACCTGTTGATGATTTGTAAGACCACATGTCTGCAGTTCAGGTAGCTGGAGATCATGCCTCCAATAGGGGCTAATGTAATTAGTAGAAAAATCTAGATTCCTGACAATGCAAGGACTATAAACAATAAAATACGGTATCATTCTAAACATGATATAAATTTCTTATTTAAGATTACTTTATAAAACAGGATCTTATTTGTTGTTAGTTACCAACAATTAGAAAAATAATAAAAACGCTTTAGATAAATGCTATAATTTAATAACTTTCTCGGTATTTTATAGGATAGAAATGATTTTTTACTTTCTTTCTCTAACACATAAGATCTTTGAAGACAGGGCCTGTGTGTTGTTTGGCACAATATCACCAGCATATATTGTGATATTGTATTCTAGATAGGTACTGTTGATGGTGAAATCCATTCTTTTTTTTTTTTTTGGTGGGGGGATTAAGTTAATATTTTAAATTACATAGTCAGATTCAGTTTATAACTTTTGCATGTTACTTCCAATTAGCAAAATCACTTCTGTAGTTCTTAAAATGCTGTGAAAAGCTATAAAAAAAAATCACCCATGAGGTCTACCTTTTTTTTCCATTTAAAGTTATTGGTAGGACAATAGTTAAAGGCTGGGGGCTAAGCATAAAGTTAGTGATTTAAACACACCCACAGGTTGTGCAGAATAAAGGCTTGCAAGTTATAGCTGAGCAAACCCAGGGGGCGCTTCACCTCCATCACTTTTGGTTGCTATGAGTCAGAATTGATTGGATAATACCTGACAACAACAGTCGCACTGAATGACAAGAGAAATATGAAAGAAATCTAACTCCATGTCCATTTTATTTTTCAGAGCAGTATATAAAGATGCTGATTTGTATCTGTTAGACTCTCCTTTTGGATATCTAGATGTATTAACTGAAAAAGAAATTTTTGAAAGGTATGTTTTTTTAGTAACTTACTTCTAATGTTCATGCTGAAGAGAATGAATGAATGAATGATCTCTACTATAGATTGCTTATTACCTCTTGAGAAGTAATACCCATTATTGCAGCTGTTAAGTGTCTGGGAGTTTGAAACTTTTCTTTTCTTTTTTTTAATTAATTTTTTAAAATCAATTTCAATGAACATCTACAGAGATTTTGGACTTCCATTCATTCATTGTTGCACTTTTCTCCCCACCCATCCCACCCCCACCCCTAGTTAGCTCCTCTTTTTGAAAAGCAAAAGAAAAACTCCTTCATTGGTATACAATCCTCCCTCCACACACCCCCACCCCCACCCGCACCCGAAACATTTCTTTATCAGTTAGTGGCTGAGTGCTTAACCATTTGTACCACTAATATTCATTGTATTTAGTGTATGAATTTATTTCTAGATGTTTTGACACTGAATTGTACAATATTGCATACAGCTTAATGCTACAATAAGTTAACTTAAAAGCCACTCATAGTTGTTGAGTGAGAACTGACTCGTAGCTGACCCTCTACTGGATTTCAGAGGCTTCAATTGTACAGGAGGAAATTGTCCATTATCTTCTTTCTTGAAGGTGCTAGTGGATCCAAACTGTTAGAGCAGTGTAGTTTTGGGTCTAGCAGCATGCTTCCCGTGATGATTCCATCAGAGATCCCTGTCACAAGAGACACCAAATAAATTTATTTATTTTTAGAATAATTTTAAATATAGTAATAAAATTGGAACACTTTTATATCATGAAATAGTAGAAAAAGGCTAAAAGACCCAACATATATTATACTATTGTAATCAAGAGCTCATACAACAGACGATTTTTTTCCTCTCTCTTCTTTTTCTATTCTTAAAGCTGTGTCTGTAAATTGATGGCAAACAAAACGAGGATTTTGGTTACTTCTAAAATGGAACATCTAAAGAAAGCTGACAAAATATTAATCTTACATGAAGGCAGCAGCTATTTTTATGGGACGTTTTCTGAACTACAGAATCTCCGGCCAGACTTTAGCTCAAAGCTCATGGGCTATGACTCCTTTGACCAGTTTAGTGCAGAAAGAAGAAACTCAATCCTAACAGAGACCTTACGGCGCTTCTCGTTAGAAGGAGATACTGCAGTCTCCTGGAATGAAACAAAAAAACAATCCTTTAAACAGACCGGAGAGTTGGCTGAAAAGAGGAAGAACTCCATTCTCAACTCAATCAACTCCATGAGAAAGTTTTCAATAGTGCAGAAGACACCACTGCAAATGAATGGCATTGAGGAAGATTCCGATGAGTCCTCTGAGAGAAGGCTGTCCTTGGTTCCTGATTCAGAGCAGGGAGAGGCTATCCTACCTCGAAGTAATGTGATCAACACGGGCCCCACCTTCCAGAGACGGAGGAGGCAGTCGGTTTTGCACCTAATAACTAGGACTTCAGTCAACCAAGGTCCAAGCATTCACCAAAAGACAGCAGCATCCACACGAAAAATGTCCCTGGCCCCTCAGACTAATTTTACAGAAATGGATATATATTCAAGAAGGTTATCTCAAGACAGTGGCTTGGAATTAAATGAAGAAATTAATGAAGAATATCTAAAGGTATGTATAAAATATTAAAGATTTGTATGAAGTATGGGACATGGAAACTTCAGTGGTAGAATTCTCACCTTCTATGTGGGAGACTTGGGTTCACTTTCCAAGCCAGTGCTTCTAATACACAGCCACCACTCACCGTTAAGGGAGGCTTGCGTATGCTGTGATTCTAAGCAAGTTTTTAATGGAATTTCTAGACTAAGACACACTAAGAAACAAGGCCTACTGATACATCTCTGAAAAATTAGCCAGTAAAAACCCTATGGGTCATTTAGTACATCCCTTTTGTCTATAGAATTGCTATGACTCTACAACAGATAACACCATAAAAAAAAATAGTGATTTTAAGTAGTTCAATTACATGTACTGCAATATGTATTAATTGACTCAGTCTGAAATTAGAATGAGACTTATTTTCATGCATGGAGAGTCCACAGTAAATTGTGTTAGAAACTTCAAAATGTAAATGAATCTATTCTTTTCGGTTGTGGTGGATTTGTCTATTCCCACAAAAGTATTGGTATCCAAGTAAGAGTATAGTTTAGTATTTGATCTTTTAATAGTTCTTTTAATTGTTATTGTGTACCATTGAGTTGGAACTGATCCATACATAGCTGACCCTCTTTTTCAGAGGCAGTAAATTGCACTGGAGGAGATTGCCCATCTTTCTCTTGTGTGGAGTAGCTGGTGGATTTAAAATACATGGCTTTGTATTGGCAATGCAGTTCCTTACAGCTAAATGACCAGAGCTCCCTTTCAATAGGCCAGTAAGGATTATCATGAAATCAGAAACTCCACTTTAAACCTTCTCTAAGAAGAGGTGGAATGTAAACAAACATAAACAGCATCAAGTAACTTCAGTTATTTATGGACCAAGAACTATTTCTTTGTGGAAGTAGTTTGTTTGTATAGGGGATATAAGATTTTCGTCTCAAAAGGCTAATGTATATTCTGATTTATCTATATATCAGTTGGCCTGAATATATCTTTTAATTCTGCTTCATATATTGAGTTTCTAAAGAAGACATTTTACAAGGAAGTATGTGAAAACTCAACATGTATGATACTCATTCAAGACTGGATAGCAATGTGAAAATTGGCATTTTGTGAAAATGTAGGAGGACCACGTCAGACTATCATAGTGTGGAAGATAACTACATACATTACACAACTGCTAAATCACGTCGTTACATAACTATATTATTGTACAACTGCCACATTTGATAATTACAAACTACCATACCACTGAGAAATGTGGTTCAGCCAAATTGACCCATAACTTTAATCATCACAGCCACTGCTTTGCCCACCTCATACTTCCACTTCAAGGGGCATTGGTGGCCTAGTGGTGAGAAGCTGTGCTGCAATCCTGAAGTCACACAGTTTGAATCCATTATTTGCTCCAAAGGAGAAGGGTGAGCATTTTCCTCCCCTGCGATTTACTGCATCTGACAACTTAATAGAGGGTCAGCTCCAACTCAAGGGCACACAACAACAACAACAACAAATCTGAGTTTGGTGTTCTGGTGGCCTAGTAAATTGCACAGGTAAGAAGCTGCCTTGGAATCCTAAAGAAACATGGTTTTAAGTCCACCAGCTCTTCTGTGGGATTAAGATGGGCAGTCTCCTCCTCTGCTATTAATAACCTCTGAAAACCTGCTGGAGGGGCAGTGATGAGTCGATTCTGACTCAACAGCACACCTCATATCTCAGTAATTTAACAACCACCTCATATCTCAGTAATTTAAGTGCCAGATGTACTTTGTTAATATAAAAAATAATTAGAAAGTAGACTTTTACTATTAGTGAAATGTGAAATATTAGATAATGAGATAAGTGAAGAATCTGTATGTTACAGTCTATAGACAAAATCCATTTTAATGTATTAAAGAATAAATATTAAATTTGCAATAAGGAACAACATGAAAGTGGTCTTATGAAAAGACATTTTTAATGTAGAGAAATTCCTTAAGACTCTTAGATAAGCTGACCATTGGGCAGGGTTGCTATGAACAGATATATTTGATAGGAGATATAGTTTAAGAATAATGTGACCTATGGCACTCCAGAAATCATGTAACACAGATCATGTAACAGAAATCATTGCCCTGTCCTGTGACATCCCATGATCTCTGCCGTGTTCAGACCTGTGGCTGCTGTCACTGTGTCATTTATCATATTGAAAGCCTTATAAAAGTTCATAAAGAGTAGTTGTTAATGTTGTTGTTATGTCATCAAGGCAGAACCAACTCATAGCTGACGCTACAGGGAGTTTTCAAAGGCAGTAAATTGCACAGGAGGAGATCGTGCTTCCTGCTTCCTTCTCCTGAAGAGCAGCTGCTGGATTTCAACTGTGTGCCTTTGGGATGGCAGCTCAGCTTCTTAGCACTAAGTCACCAGAGCCCTTTAATTATTAATAGTAGTTAATATTTATTGATTGCTTCTTGTGGCAGATAGCATATACTAGCCCCGTCATCATTCTAGAGATCCTTATAATACTCATTTATAGATGAGGAAACTAAAGTTCAAAGACTTTCAACAATTTGCCAGAATTCAGACAGCTTTCAGTAAGTTACTGGTGAAACCTGCATTCCAGCCCAAGTTGATCTGATCCCCAAAATCTATATTCCCTGGCAGTTAATGCACTTTGATGATGGAAAAGTTAGAGGGTTGAGTCTACTCGGAGGTACCTCTGAAGAAAGGGCTGACCATCCACTTCTGAAAAAGTAGCCATTGAATGAGAATCTTGGGGTGGACAGTTCTCCTCTAATACATGGGGTCACTGAGTTGAAGTTGACATAGTGACAATTATTTTTTTCCACTTTTAAACCAATGTGTTATATCCTATTTCATAGGATTCTCTCTTTGAGCTTTTTTAATTCCCTGAGAAACAAAACTATAGTTTTCCTTTGAGCTATCTGAAACCTCTTTTTAAAATTTTGGACTAGTACACCCAAGGATAAAATTATGTAACTGACATCCTAATTTAGAGAGATAACTTTAGATTACTGAGAATTCTACAAACAAAAGTTAGTTTCCATATCTCTCTCTCTCTCTCAAAAGCTCCTAACAGTTGAGTCAGAGCTGACTTATAGCTCACTTGCAGGTGGGTTTTCAGAGGTTGTAAACTGCCCAGGAAATTACTCCTCTTTCTCCTCAGCAGATGCTGGTGGATTCGAACCACTAGAGAGGTACCACCTTTAGGTTAGCTGTATAACTCCTCTATGGACCAGAAAACCAGAGCTCTTCCATACCTATTGTTGTTATGTGTCATTGAGTCAGAACTGACTCAGAGCTGACTTTGATGTAGGCTTTCGGATGCTATAAATCACACAGGAGCAGATAGCCCAGCTTTGTCCTTTAGAGAAGCTGGTGGACTTGAACAACCTGCCTTTGACATGGCAACACAATTCCTTACCACTAAGCCACTGGAACTCCCTTCATACATAGAAAGAGCTTTATAAATAAGAAAACAGCACACTGTACATGTTCATATACTGCTGAAAAAGTCAAAGCAAGAAGATTTGAGGAGATTTTAATTAATAAAACCATTGAATTAATAAAAGCTGCATCACAAACTATTTGATTATGAAAAATATTCTACAATAATACAATTATTATTCTACAGTTATACAATCATTGCTATGATGTCAGAATTTTGAATAATTACAAAATTTTTAATTTTCTGAAGAGCCTTCCAAGTAGACTGGCTATCATGTGACATTACACATTTGTTTCATAATTTATGCATATTATAATTCACTTAGCTTCAAATAGTATACTCTTTGACTTATGCACCTTCAAAATAAAACCATGAGAGTGATATTAAACATTGCCATACTGGAGTTGTTGTGCTTTTTTTTCAGGAGTGCTTTTTTGATGACATGGATAACATACCAGCAGTGACCACATGGAACACATACCTTCGATATATTACTGTCCACAAGAGCTTAATTATTGTGCTAATTTGGTGTTTAGCTATTTTTCTTGCTGAGGTAAGACTATTCTGTTATAAAATATTACTAGGATTAATAATAGTTTGGAAATACATATCTGTATATGTGTATATATATATTTATATATAAATTCCTATATGTGTATCTATAGTCTATATAATTTGAAACCTACAATATATCTATAATCTATATGTGATATATTTATATACAATTATAACTCTATATGTAATTTGAAAATATGAATTAGAAAATTATTATAGACTTCTGTTTAGTTCTTATATTCTCTAATGTAACAAGTAGATTTGCTATTGGTATTTTATTATTTTATACACTTCATCCACTGATTCCCATTGGGACTCATAGTGGTCAGACTAGAGCTTCTCCAAGTGCTCAAACACAAATATAAGAAGAGGAGTTTTGTTTTGTTTTTTTAAATAAAAGGACTTTAAACTTGAAAGGGCATAGTGGAAGGCCATGTATGGACTAAACTTGAATGCTGAAAATATTTCTAATTGAAATTTTAATTCACTCATTTCTCCATATTGTGTTATTAAAGAGTCAGGCAATGGTATATCATTTTGAATTGACTATTCCTTCACAGAATGAGATAAATATATATTGCTGTTGTTGTTGCATACTGTAGAGTTGGAACTGACCCATAGCTGATCCTCTCATGGGTTTTCAGACACAGTTCATTGCATGGGAGGAGACTGCCCACCATTCTCCTGCAGAGAAGCTGGTGGCCTCAAACCATGTGCCTTCAGTATTATAGCCACTAGGCTACCAGATTTCCCAACAAGTATATATTTGTAGTTTAGTAACCATGTTAAAGACACCTTCCAGAGAGTTAAATCATCCCCTTGATTACAGGGTTTTTGCTTTGGCTTTGGAGTTTTCTCTATTCTGTGCTTACTATCATGGCTTGCCCTCCTCTCCATAAACTTCATATCACCAGGAAAAAACAGAGAGTGAAGTAGCACAGTGGGCCAAAAGGCTTATTCTTGAAGCTAGGTAGCAGTCAAGGTTTTGTGTTAGATTAAAATAAAAACCCAGAACCCTCCTTGTCCTATCAAATCAATTTCAACTCATAGCAGCCTTCTACTGGGACCCTCAGCCTATAAATCTTTGTAAGAGGAGACTGCCTGTCTTTTCCAGATGCCTGGTAAACTCAAACTTCTAATCTTTTCATTAAGAGCTCATTAAGTTATGTACTATGCTTCAAGCACTCCTTCTTGTGTTAGATCAGGGACAGGAAATGAACAACCTCAAGGGCCCAGCAAAACAGCCAGCAGGAACATGTGCATGAGGCTGACTGGAGAGCATTTTGCTCTGTCTACAGGGACAGCTGCACCTCAGCACCAGCAATACCTCCCATAAGTAATTTGAGAATAATTTTGCCAAATCTTCTGATTTGCTAGACTAAGCCAGAAGTCTAGGTTGTTCTGTGTATTTCTCCCTATTTTAAAATGTGGATGGTAGATTAGATGAAAACAAACAGGAAGTAAGCACAAGAAAACATTGGGTTAGATTCAGCCTGTGCCATCACTGTAGCTATAATCTGGTGGAAACCTGGATATTGTCAGGTTAGTGGACTTAAGGAAGGTATCAGAGAGAATGAGAGAGCTTAATGCAGCTTTATTAAAGGGGAGAGGGATAGGGGAGCTCCAAGGTGAGGTTCCAGAATGGGGAAGTCACGCTGTGAATTTATTGAGGAGAGTTTTTATAACAGAGTTTTTAGGGAGGGATATTCCATTGTTACTTATGGTTCATCCATTAGTTCAGCTAGGTGGGCGGGACCATTCACTCTTCTTGTCAACATGTATATTTTTTGAATTCTTCATTTCCCCCTTCAAGCCCCCTGTCTGGACCTGACATCCCAGCCTCTTTAGTGATAAAAAGAGCAAAGTATCTTTATTTTAGCTACTTCCTGCTGAACAGGGGTAGACGCTGGAGTGCATTGTTCCAGGATCAGTGGCCAGGGGAGAATTAACTTGGTTATCTCCTTGAAGTAGGAACTTAAAGAGACATGGAGCGAATAATAACAATATGCTTATGATTGACTACTATTGGCCTTAGAAAAGGAGGAATTTAGGCTAGAAATGGGGTTTTGAGCCAGTTTGGGAGAAAGATTGTGGTTTTACTAGTCTTGATTCATTTATATAGTAACAACACACTTAGGAATAAGCAGGTGCTCCTTTTCTTGGAAGTCAGGAGATCTAGAGTTTTTTAACTTTGGAGAGTGACCTGTGCCAGCAGTGTCAGCTGACGTTGGAAAGAGGCTAGACTGAATCCAACCATGATTGGGAGAAATGCTCCTCTCTTAATTTGGAGAGCAGGGAGAAGCCAAGTTATTATACAAGGTGGGCTGGGGTAAGACTGTTACAGAGAAACAGGGCATTATTTTATTTTTTTGTATGGTAGAATTCTGTATAGAGTCTCATTACACTAAAAATGTTGTCCTGATTCAGCTACAGAGTTTTTGTTTATGCTAACGTTGTGTATACAGTTCTTGTGTTCCATTGCAGAGGGTGCCAGATGTGAGAGGGCTAATTCTGCTTGTCAGGCTCTGGTTCTCAGAAGGGAATGTGTCCTGGAATGGTGGAGCACTCAGTTTGGGCTGATGAAATACCTATAGGTGTTTTGGTGGAGTGTGGTCTAGAGAAATTGATTGGTACTGCTGCTAGCAAAGGCCTTTGTAAAGAGGCACAGAGGAAACAAGTAGAAAGGGTCTGAGTATGCAGCAGTCTGCATGATTCCAGAGTAATTGTCTGAGAATGGAGAGATAAAATATGACGCTAAAAGAGCGGGTTTGGTGGGTAAGTTACGGTTCAGTAGAAACGGTCGGCCATATATTAGTTTGAAGGGGCCCAGAAAGGATGGTGAGTTGGGTGTTGCTTGGATACAGGCTAAGGCAATAGGAAGTCAATCAACTCAAGGCTTGCATAATTTGACAGTCAGTTTAGTAAGATGGGACGTAATGAGTCCTTTCATATGCTGTACTTTGTCTGAAGACTGGGGGCGATATGGTAGGTGCAGCATCCAACAGATACCTAAGCCAGAGGATACTTGCTGGATGACTTTGGAGGTTAAGCTAGGACCATTGTCTGACTGTACAGAAGTAGGGAGATCAACTCGGGGATGATATGCTGGAGTAGAGCCTCTCCTATATGTAGAGACTGAAGCACCTGTGTTACAATATCTTCTTCTTGTTCTTGAGGCAAAGCTGCTTTGCCATTTACCATGTCTATCCGCTGGGAGTTAGATGGCCTCTATCTTGGAGGAGAAACTGCTTTTCTTTCATAGTATATTTTGGATGGAGATCTGGAATAGTGAAAGACAGGATGGGAACAACCTGTTGTTGTTGTGGTGGTTGCAAGGCCAAAGTTTTGCTTTACTGTGTTGTTTCCCTTGGTGATAAGGGAAGAATTTGACTGATGTCCTTTGCAGTGAATTATAGTGACTTGTGTAAATGGTGACAGGCCTCTAGCTAAATATAGGACTCTTGTCAGGGCAATAAGCTCGGCTTTTTGTGATGTCATGACCTTGGGAAGTTTCACTGCTTCCCACACCTTCATTATGGATACTGCAGCGTAGGCTGCCTAATGGTAGCTTTCAGAGGTCATACAAGAGCTGCTGTCTACAAACAGAGTATGGTCTGGATTTGGGATGGGTTGGTCAGATAGAGAGAGAAGTAAAGAACCAGTAGAGTGACTGCATTAAGGAATGGGGAGGGAGTGATGGGGTGGGGAGAGAGAGAGAAGAGAAGAGAAGAGAAGAGAAGAGAGGAGAGGAGAGGAGAGGAGAGAAGAGAAGAGAAAGAGATCGATCAGTGTTTCTGAGGAAAAGTAGGTAGAGTTCCTGTATCCATCCAGGAGGAAGCTAAAATAGAAAACAATGTGAAAGCAGATCTCAAAGCTTATGGCTTGAGAAGATCTGCAGGAAGCTTCTCAAGGTTTCAGTGCTTCTTTAGTGAGGACAGCTGTGGCTGCTGGAGCTCGTAAGCAGAGTTGTCACTTCTGGGTCGTGATATTAAGCTGCTTAGAGAGATGTGTAATGGAGGTAAAGATGGGTCTGAGGGGCTGAGCCAAAACACTGACAGCAATACTTCAGTTTTCATCAGTGTTAGCTGGAAGGGTTTAGAGGAATTTGGTAAAGTAAGAAGTGGGAACTGTAGAAGGAGGTATTGGAGCTTGAGAAAGGCCTTTCTAACTATTTGGGGTGAATATAAGGGACCTTGGTGGGTGGCTTTCACCACATTGTAAAGAGGTTTTGCTAGTGAGGAAAAGTTGGGAATCCAGTATAAGAACACAATTGTATAAATAGGAGGATAAGTGATCAGAATGTATATAAATGTTCAAAAGGAATAGGGGAAGGGGAGAAGGAGGGCCAAACAAAGAGGAAAGGGGAAAATCACTAGAATAGCACAAGTTAGTGGCGGATCGGGATTGTGCAAAGGAATAGAAAAGACTCCATGAAGGCTGAAGACAAGGGATGATAATAAACATAGATCAATTGTAATTAATTATATAAAGTACAAAGTATGTGGGTAACTGTATAAAATATGTCTGTGAATGATTGTAAGCACACCAATAAAAAGAACTAAAAAATTAAAACTTAAAAAAAAAAAAGTTGGGAATCCAGTGTCTAAGGAAACCAATAAAGTAAAAAAGAGAGAGGATTTGATCAGTGGTTTGTGGCTTTCAATGACTGTGCCGTTGACTGTTAAACTTCTGGTGGTGGTGGTGAATTGAAAATAGAGATATGTGACTGTGAGGAGAGACTGTTGGGCCTTGGAAGGGTTTACCCTGTATCTCTTGGAGACCAAAAAATTAAGAAGTTGTGAAAGTTGGTAGGAGGGATGGCACAATAAAAGATCATTAACTTATTTAGGGGATAAGAAGCTTATTGGAAAGTAGGAGAGTAATAATGGGTTTTAAACTTCTGTAGTGTTGTGTGAAGACAGGGAATTGGAGTCTAACAGAAAAAGAGGAGGGGTAGTGAGAGGCTACAGATGGGGTGGAAAGATCCCATACAATAAGGTTGACAATGTCTGGTGATAAAGGTAGTGTAGAAACGGGCTTGGAGGGAAGGAGTGGTAATAGGGATAGAATTAAAGGCTGGTCAGGTGAACTAGGTTTGCTTGATCACTAACTAGTGAAACACAGCTTCAAGTTTAGACAGGAAGTTCCTGCCCAACAGTGGAGTTGGACCTGTAGGGATAATTAGAAAAGAATGAGTGAGTATTCATTTGTTGAGGGTAATGGGGCGAGGTTGAGTGGTAAGAGGCTTGCAGGGAAGGCCATCAATCCCCATTACTGAGACCTGGGAAGGGAAAACAGGACCTGTGAAGAAGGAAGGGAATACTGAACAGACAGACAGCTTTTGTGTCAACCAAAAAGGAAACTGGCTTACCTGTTACCTGAAGGGTTACCTTGGGCTTGGTAGAGATGGTGGAGGTCATTGAACCTGGGCATCTTCAATCATCAGTGTCCAGGCCTAAGAGATCAGCCAGGATGGGGACAGGGTTTGGTGAAGGGGCTACCCTGCTGCAACTAGGAGCTGAAGGGCAGTCGGCCTTCTGATGGCTTGGTGTCCTACAGATAGTACAAGGCTGTGTTATCAGGTTCTGGTTTGGAGGGTGGGGTTAGGGCAGTGGCTTGCCCAGTGGCCCTCTTTGCCATACCTAAAGCATGCACCAGGAGGTAACTGGCTCTTTAGACAAGCAGGTGTTTTCTGAACTTTCAACACTGTTATCAGGCCTTGGATTTGCAGATTCACTTTCTGTTGGGTATGAGTCTTTTCATTGGCTTCCAACTGTCCCCCTTGGGTATTGAAACTTTAAAGGCCATATTTGCCAGGACTTGAGTGGTCTTTTTGGAGGCTGTTTCCAGCTTTTTCTCTATGCTGCTGGGTGGCGGTGAGAAAGCGCTCTTTATTTTGATAATCCCCTCTGCCCTGGCAATTTCCCAGAGTGTGACAGGGGAGGGGGCTGCTTTGTCTGGGGCGCTGGTGAGAACAGAGGAGGTAGGTGATGTGGTATTTTAATTGCAGAAAAGTATCTTCTAATTAAAAATCTGAATAGGATGAAGAGAGAGAGAGAGAAAAGTGGAGAATGGAAAAGCTTTGTCTGTATTTCCAGGCTGGGTCTGGGAAGGGCTGGAGAAGAAGGAAGTAGGAGGGGCTGAGTCAAGGGAGAATTGGAAAGGGCTTCCTGTGGTGAGGCGACATTTGGACATTTGTATATGACTGAGATAGGAAAGCAAGCTGTAGGGGGTTTTCAGGATTAAAAGTGAGGGAGTGTACAGCACTTTTGACAGAGAAAGACACAGAAAGCTGCAGTTTTTTAATGTGAATAGAAATTTTAATGCCTGTAATATCCAAAGAGAACAGACGAGGGACTCCATAAGGATGGTGAGCCTGAGTCTGGATTGGTCAGAATAGAAGGGAAGCAGAGTAATTGAGGAACAAAATTCAGTTTGATAGGAATCTCCAGTGCCTAGCAATAGTAGAAATAAGGGTAGAATTGGGAAGAACTGAGTCTGGACTGGTCAGGATAGAAGCAGGAGTGTGTGGTAATGGTTGGACAAAGGGATCAAGCATTGGTGCAAATTCGTGGCAGGTTCTCGAGGAGACGCTGGGTAGAGGAGAAGACAGGGGCAGAGAGAAAAACAGCGAAATGAAAGGCTTCTTTAAGTATGCTGTCAGAAACTGTCAATATTACAAACCAATGGTTCTATTCTTAGGCCATCAAGAGTCATTATTTAGCTGGCATTGAGGTTACTATAGAAAAAGGATCAATCTCTTGAGGCAGATGTTCTTCAGTTAGACTCAAATGTGAGAGATTTGAGAGAAGGCGGCCCAAAGGACTGTCCCTTGGAGCTCTAGACATCTGGCTACCCATGGTTCTCAGATCTGTGGGTGAGGCAACCAGAGTTTCAGGGTGTCCCCTGGAATCCAGGAGTCCAAGGTGTGGAAAGAGGCTATAGAGAGCACATGCATCCTGAACACAGTCTGGGAGAAATGCCTGGCATTTTTGGTTGAACTTCTGACACAGATCTGTGATTTTTGGGTACACACAGACAGAAGTCCAATAAGACAGATCTGGCTTCCCATGGGAATTCAGAATGTTTGGAAGGCTGGAAAGCCTGGAATGGAGGCTACAGATGCCTGGAAGTGGGTCTAGCTTTAGGAGCCTCCAGGAAAAGGAGGATGGGGAATACAGAGATCAGAAAGACAAAAGGGACAGAAATCCAGTCAACAGCTGCACACAGAACAGGGGAGAAGGAGAAAAGCAGGAATTTATGCTACCACTCGAGTATCTCTACACTGCACAGGCTGGTTCAAGAGAGAGTATGGAAGCGCCAGCACTCGCCGTGAAGAAAGGTGGGGTGCAGCACCTTAACTCATCTCCTGTGTTTCACACACCAGATGTTAGGTTAGCGGACTTAAAGAAGGAATCCGAGTGAATGAGAGAAAGCTTAACACAGATTTATTAAAGAGGTGGGAGTAGGGGAGCTCCCAGTTGAGGTTCCTCATTCTGAAGATGCAGAATGGGGAAGTCACACTGTGAACTTATTGCAGAGGGTTTTTATAAGAGAGTCTTTAGGGAGGGACATTCCGTTGTGATTCATGGTTCATCCATTAGTTCTGCTAGGTGGGTGGGGCCGTTCACTCTTCTTGTCGATGTGTGTACTCTTTGAATCCTTCATTACCCCCCTTGGCCCCCCTGTGCAGACCTAACAGATGTGTCCTAAAGTAAAGCAAGACCTGACACGAAGGCTGGTCCTGGAGGAAGCAAGGATGATAGGAGGAAAAGACGAAACCCAGGAGGAAGCACTTCCAGTAGCGCCATGACTTCTCTGATGACTATCTAAAATGTGTGACTTCTTTTTAGCTGTTGTCAGATCTGAACTTTTGTGATCCTGTGCTACCCTCATGGTCAATGGTATATTTCAATCAACTCTTTGGCTCTTGTTGTCAGTCTCTCTCAGTAGGTGTTTCCTTCATTTTTTGCTGACTCTCTACTTCACTAAAAAGAAATCCTTTTCTAATGATTGGGTTTTTCTGATGATGTGTCCAAAGTAAGCAGAGTCTTACTATTCTGGCTTATAGGGAAAATTCTGGCTATATTTCTTCTAAAAGAGATTTGTTGATTCTTTTGGCATCCCATAGTATGTTCAGTTTTCTTCACTGACGTTAAAGTAAAATTTCGGGTTTGGTTGTCCTTATCTCCCTGATTGGGGATCTACATGAGGAGAGATATTTCCTTCCTTTCTTCTTTCTCTCCTTAATTTTCCCCTCTCTTTTCTCTTTTGTTTTTTTCATCTAAATCAGAATTTCTGGGGCTAAATAATCTTTCAATAAATGTTTGTAGGTTGAAAATGTATGCATGAATAAATGAGGTTTACTATTCTCTAGTGTGTTTACTTGGTCAGCTGGAACTTTATTGTTGCTTCATTGGACCTGAGCAAAATTAATCACTCTGGTAGTAAAATATTACTCTATTTGACTCCTTTCAATATGCATTGTGGTAAGAATTTATCTTATTATTAAAAATCTTCAAATATGACTATTTGTTTTGATTGTCATCTTGCATCCCACATTGCTGACAGATTGGAAAAAAGATAAATTCAAACGTGTTTGAGGTTTCTTAGTAAATCTGAATCCAGGTCAAATGTCCATATTTTGTTCACAATTTACTATTTAGTGTAAGATAAAGAAGAATTAATGTCTATTTCTCAATTAAAGAGCTTCTGGGTGTTTCTTTTATTTTCTTTATCATCATTTTTTTTCTTAAAGAAAACTCAGAGTTTCAAAGTCTTTCAGAGATTTTATCTCCTCTTACACACTTGCGAGTACATGTATGTATCTGTAGAGAGGTCTTTAATCTCAGACATTATATTATTTTGTTTCACAGTTACACTTTAAATAAAAATGTCACATTTTTACATTATCTCTTCCCCCCATATTTAAATATAGTCACATTACAAAATTATTGTTTTATTATGGCCTCTTCACAGATAATCTGAGATTCAAAAGATCATAATAATATCTGGACAGATTTAGAGGAGTTGAAGCTAGACAGGGTTTAAGATCAAATTTTTGCCTTGGAGATGGAATGCTACTAGAGTAGTCATGGTGTTACATTCCCTCCAGTTGTTCAGAATTATATTGACCTTGTGCACAATGTATCAAAACCCACAGTCATTGCTATAATTAAACCCATTGTTGAAGTCTGTCTATCAGTCCTTGTTGTTGAAAGTGTCCTTCATTTCCTTGATCCATGGATGAGGGATTGGTTCCTCCTGTTAACACATCCAAAGTATATGCACATAATAACTCATTAAATATGTACTTGATGTTGTTGATTGCCTTCGAGTTGAGCATGACTCTTAGGGACCCTATGAATAAAAGGCCTGAAGCCTTGCTATAACTATTAACATTTATCAAAATTAATAGAGTTTCTGGAGGCAGAAATACATACTTAGAATTTAAAAGATGAGTGGTTACACGTGTGTGCCCTCTGCTGACCTGTGCCCTCCAGAAGCACTCTTCTTAGCTGATTGGGCCCTGTTCTTTCTTCCGTCTTCTACTGAGCTGACATAAAGCCTTTTCATCTTTCTTTCTATCATTCTGAGCATACTTTCTTGACAAATTTGTTCACTCTTGTTAGTTCATGGTTTGTTTAGTCAGTATTCTTTGCTAAAAGCATAATTCAAATACATCAGTTCTTCTTCAGTCTTCATTATTTATTATTAGTTATTAATTAAATGCCTAACATTTATACATCAATGTATAAAAAAATCACGGAACCTAAACCTGCAACTGTGCATTTTTCTTATTCTTGGACTATATTTAACCTCATTTAAGAAGGCTGAGCAATGTATAATATCTCCTCCCCGTTAAAGTTAGGTACTTTGAAGTATCTGAAGGAATGTACCAAAAAGTTGTATTTACTAATTTACCTGTCAACCATAAATTTCCACTTGTTCATTAGGTTTAAGTGATAAATTTTCCTTTGTCCTGAGCTTTTTGAAGGCTTCATGTGGGATGCGATACAGAACCAAACTGACCTGGGGTAAATTCAAAGTATGTTTTACTAGCCCTGTAAAACTGATTAAGTTATTTAATCTCTCCAAACCTCAGTTTCCTCATTATAAAATGGAGAATGCATCATTCCAGCTTCATAGGTATTTTGTGGTTAGGAGACATTATACACTTAATATAGGGTTTGACACATAGTGAGTAATGCTAGCAGATTTTATTAATGTAACTAAAGTCATCATCATTATTAAAAAGTTCAGCATAATTTAAGGTGACCCAAATCCTTAACATAGTTATAATGAAGATTTCAATAATTCCTTTACTGTATAACAAAAATATGGATTTGAGCAATAGTCACAGGCAGAGATTATATTCTTTTGACACACTCACCTGAGTAAATGAGTATTACACTGAGATATATCTAAAATTTTTCTTATTAATCTTTGCCAGTCACACCAAATGACCATCATTAAGGTACATGAAACCCAGCCCTCTCTCCACTTAATTTCAAATCAATCCCTTATGGTTCTTAATTATTTTAACTGATGAAGATTCAAAAAATCACATTAGTTGATGGTTTTAGTCTATAGAATTTGTAAGAAAAATATTGGCATTTAATGTGGTGGTGATTTATGTCCATTTACATGACCTTTGTCTCATATAGCTCCTTCCATTAATTTTATACACCTTTCAGAATGTTGCATAATTATTTAACTAATGAGCATTGAGCTGTCACACATGAGCATAATATTATTTATTAACTTAATTAATTATATATCTTTAAAAATGTGATTTATTAATTTTAATGATAAAGATTATCTCTCACCTTAGTTTCTATATTTTAAAAGGGAAGATTCAATATATACCTCCCTTTTGCAATACAAAACATTTATCTTAATAAATTTATTAGATGTTAAACTCCAAAATTAATTCATGCTATTCAGTTTTTTATCATTAACTATATATGTGTCTATATATGTTGGATATAACTATATTTTTAAAAAAGAGGCTACGTTTGCATGTTTGGACTGTTTCTCCACTCTAGGACAATACCTTCTACCAGTTCTTTGATATTAACACTGGGATAGAGGCTATGAGCCCTGGTGGTTAAAGAACTTAATGGCTAATTGCAAGGTTGGCAGTTCCAACCCACTTCCTTCACTGTGAGAGAAGGATGTGGAAATCTGCTGCTGTAAAGATTTACTGCCCTGGAAATCCTACGAGATGGTTCTGCTTTACCCTGTGGGTGGCCATGAGTCAGAGTTGACTCAATGGCAGTGGATTGAGTTTGGTTTCATATAGGCTATAATAATTCTATTAATGTTGGTCCTTCCAGAGACTTTAGTTGGCAGTATACCATCAATTAGATTCAGAAAGGAAACAAAGTCTAGATTAAGAAATGCTTTCCTGGTTTGCTTTATGAACCAGAGAGCACTATAGTTGACTATTTTAACTCAAGATCCTGTTTATAGGTTCGTTCTCTGATTTTTAAATACATCCGGGAAATGTTGTATCCTTTTCCCTTATGAATTCTGTTCTACCTATTAATGGTCATCCTTGGAAGCTTTATCTTCTTAGTAAGACAGAGATCCAATGAGTTCCTGTAACACCTTGCTCCTATTGCTGTTGTAATTATTGATGGTAGCTTTACTAAGCATGGCTCTATGTTTTAGCATGTGATTTGGCCTATTGAGCATTGAAATCTATGTATTAAGTCACAAGAAGATGTTCCCGTTAGTGATTGGGATTTATATAGTCATTTATTCACTCAAAATGTGTTTGCTGAGTTCCTACAATAGGCCAGACACACTGTATGTATGCTATACATATACTGAATTGCAAACAGATTGTAGAGCTAAATAGAATGAAGTGATGTTTATAATAAATATAATGAGAACACTTAGAACATAGTCCTTCTTTAGTAAAAAACCACACATCTTTAAAACATTAATGCAGTTTTAAAGAATGTTCATTTAGACACAGAACTCATTCTGTGGTTTGTAGATCAACACTGCCTTATACGTATATGCAAAACCTAGTAAAAAATAACTGGTTTTGCAGTAAAAACTACTAGGTTTCATTCTTTACATTTATTCTATGTGAAGCAACATGATGTGACATGACGTGACATAATGTGACTTGCCACATTTTCCAAATGTATGTTTTATGTAATCATTGGATAATTTTCTCTTTATTGATACTTATGTTTGCTCTATTTGTGTACCCTTTCCTTATGAGTTTTGATGGCATGGTATTCTACCTATTGAACTGCTAACGAAAAGATGAGTGGTTCAAATCCACCAGCTACTCCATGGCACACACAAAAATGGACAGCCTCAGAAACCCACTGGAGAGCTGCTATGAGTCAGAATCAGCTTGAAGGCAATGTCTTGGGCTTAGTTTTTGCATATATGCAGCATATGTAAGGATTTATTTATATATGTTCTTGTTGTTGTTATGTGCCATCGAGTCGCCTGCGACTCATACCGACCCTATGTACAACAGCCCTAAACCCTGCTCTATCCTGTGCCAATCTCACTGCCTCTGACACACCCATCCCGATTACCCCAGTCACTGAATCAATCCGCCTCATAGAGGGTCTTCCCCGTCTGTGCCGTCCCTCCACCCTCCCAAGCATGATGTCCCTCTCCAAGGACCAGTCCCTCCTTACAGCATGTCCAGAGTATGTTAGATGGAGCCTCAGAATCCCTGCCTCCAGGAAGCATCCCCGTTTAACCCTCTCTAGGATGAATCTGTTTTACTAACAGTCCATGGTATTCTCAATACTCTTCTCCAGCACCACAGCTCAAAGGCATCAGTTCTCCTTCTATCCTCCTTGGTCATTGTCCAACTCTCTGATGCATAACAAGTGATAACAAAGACCATGGCCTGTATCAGATACACCTTAGTCTCCAGAGAGACACCATTGCTCTTCAGTACTTTGGAGAGGTCCCTAACAGCAGACTTTCCCATGGCAATGCACCTTTTAATTTCCTGGATACTGGTGCCAAGAGTGTTGACTGTAGAGCCAAGCAAACTAAAACTGTGTACAATCTCAAGCTCTTCACCATCCATCCTGATGCTGCCAATTGGTCCAGTGGTGAGAATCTTTGTCTTCTTGACACTGAGCCTCAGTCCATATTGGAAGCTGCAGTCCTTGACCCTCTGCAGCAAGTGCTTCAGGTCTTCCTCAGTTTCAGCAAGCAGGGTTGGAAAACTTGAAAAGGAACATATGATTAGGTATTATTGACATGACAAGAGTCCAGAATAAGAGCTGCATGGTAAAGTGGTCCAAGAATGGGAGGGGAGGGGCTGTATAACAAGGAAAGAACTTTTTTCCAAAGGAAAAAAATGAACTGGGGTGAGGAGGGGAACAGTTAGGAAAATGTGTAACAATGAATGAATGGAAATCCAAGTTCTTTATAAACTTTCATTAAAATCTCAATAAAAATGAATTTAAAAAACCCCTTTGGAACAAAAACTTTAAAGTGACTTATTTTCACCTTCATCAACCAGTATTGTCAATCTTTGGTAAGTTATATGAATGCTATAGTCTATAAATATTTGGAAAAAGAATGATGGAATTTGCCTATTGCTCTATTGTTTCTATATGTTTCACAGTTTTTCACTTAAATAACACGAAGTTTTTGAAAATGTTTTATTCCATCTAATAAAAGTACTAGGAGCTCTGGTGGACTTTAGGGAGGTGTAATGCTAATCTAAAAGCCGCTTGTTCTGATCCACCAACATCTCCTCAAGAGAAAGACAATTTCCTCTCACGTGATTTACAGTCTCTAAAAGTTCACTGGGCATTCAGCTATGAGTTGGCTCCAATTTGATGGCAGAGTCGAGCTGAGTTGAATGAAAGTACTTTGAGATGGTGGTGCTTCTGTGTGGAAAGAACCAGGAAATGTTAACATACACTGATCAGACAATTCTTCAGAAGACAGCATAGGTTACTGTTCCATTAGTAAACACTGTAAAATATTTCTTTCTGAGACTTACTCACATTCAGAAAATGTTGGCACTGCCAACATTATTGACGCTCCTTTACTTGGAACAAAGAGGGACTTTGAAAGCCAAAGAATGACTCAGAACATGTAGCCTCATATGAGATGTGAGAAGAAAAATCATTAAAATGGCAGACTATGGCTAGATTTCTTTTAATTTTGAATTTATATGAATTTCAAGTAAATGTCATTTTTATTAATACAATGTGTGGAGATTATATTTATAATGAAATGTAAGATAGTAAAAATGATGCCGTTTCCTTTTTTATCAGTATTCTCTCATCTGCCATCTGAATTTAACTAAAATTTTGCCATAAATTTATTGGACTTTAAAATATAACTTCTTAACTAATGCTAAATGGCCTCCTTAAGTTTTATGTGTAATACTATTAGATGTTGTTGTTGTTATGTGCCGTTGAGTCGTTTGCGACTCATAGCGACCCTATGTACAACAACCCTAAACCCTGCTCTAACCTGTGCCTATCTCACTGCCTCTGACACACCCATCCCAATTACCCCAGTCACTGAATCAATCCACCTCATAGAGGGTCTTCCCCTCCTGCGCTGTCCCTCCACCCTCC
>NW_006399772.1:22261871-22268292 GCF_000299155.1 Elephantulus edwardii
TATAACTATATATATATATTACATAGGGCTTAGTGTTAAATAGTTTTGCTGCTGCCAAACCAAAAGCAGCTGGGTTGAATCTACCAGTTGCAAACATGGGAGTAAGATGGGCAGTCTCCTCCTGTGTGATATGCCATCCTTGAAAACCTGCTGGAGGGTCAGCTATGAACTAGTTCTGACTCTGTAGTACATAACGACAATAACAAATATATATAGAAATACATATGTATATGAAACAAAGTTTAACTGAAACCATAGCTCTTCTGTGAAGTTCAATGATTAGTTTCCTACTGAGTGAAGAATGATAATGACTATTTATGTCAGTGAAATCTTAATTCCATTAACTTAACATGTTGTCATTATACATAATGATGTTCAGCACAATCATTGCAGCTACTAGATCCAAGAAAACAAAGCAAAAGAAACTGAAATTGTGTGTACTTTGATGCTGGTCATGAGAGAATGTGAAGAAAGTGTAGGAAGAATAGGTAAAGATATTGGGAAAAATATCAATTGTGCATTGTTTCATTCTAGGTGGCTATTTCTCTGGTTGTTTTGTGGCTACTTAAGACGTGAGTATTCCCTGTTCTCTTGTGGATTTTTATTTGTTCTTTTTGATAATTTGAGTGTTATTAAATATTTTAATATCCAGTTAATGCCATTGCCCACAAGTAGCATACAACTATCTAGAGAATATAATTATTTTGGTTAAAATTGCAAACAATTGCCTGTGAGGTTCCTACAGCCCTTCGCAACTTCTAAAGGTATTATTTGGGTCCTGTTTTGCATGAAATGTAAGGAAAAATTTTGAAACAACAATATGTATGAAATATTTTCTCTACTTATTTTATTCTGATAAAGACACCCTTCCTCCATTTTTAATGGTGAGAACATTTTACTTTCTTACAACAATACATCTTTGAGATGAAAGGGACTAGCTCTGCTAATAACATTTATTGTATTTCTTCAGACTCATATTTCATTTCATCTGGACACATTGGAAACTTGGGAGACAAACTTGGTTGCCTAATAACAATGTTCCTTTTATTTTCCAGATCACCTTTTCAAGTCAATGGTAATAATACTACTGTGGGTGCAAACAGCAGCCGTGGCGTGATCATCACCAGCACCAGCTCGTTTTATGTTTTTTACATTTATGTGGGAGTAGCCGACTCTTTGCTTGCTCTGGGATTCCTCAGAGGTTTACCCCTGGTGCATTCACTAATCAAAGTGTCGAAAATTTTACACCAAAAAATGTTACATTCTGTTCTCCATGCACCTATGTCAACCCTCAACACACTGAAAGCAGGTACTTGATTAGGTACTCAACTTGAAACTGCTGGGCCGTGGTCTGTAGTGCCTGTGGTTTATTGACATGTCATGTTTCCTCCTCATAACTGGCCTGCTTTTCTCAGATGTCATGTGCTGTTTCATGAATTGTTGCTCCTGACCTCGCTCTAACAACTGAAGAGCATAGTTTAATGGGTTAGAACTTGATGCTGATGGGACTGTGTAATCGGATTTTGTGCTCAGTGGATTGAACACAGCTCTGTGCCGTCTCCATGATCATACGTAGATTGGATCACTGCACTCCACGAGGTTTTCACTGGCCGAAGTAGATTACCAGATCTTTCTTTCTTTCTTTTTTTTTTTTTTTTTTTGCTGAAGTAGATTACCAGATCTTTCTTCTTAGTCCGTCTTAGTCTGGAACTCCCTTGAAACTAGCCTGTAGCAACATGCGTGCGTGACAATGGTTTTTCAAATGAGAAACCATTGAAAGGCTATCAGTTTAATTGATTCTCCTTTCTACAAATTCCCATTTGAAGATTCCAAGGTTAACAAGGATCTGCTGCCCCCCAAACACCAAATTTTCTTCAGCCTCTTGAGCACTTAATATGTGTGACATGGAACTAGGACCTGGGCTGTGTAAGAACCAGTTCATGCCCCAGAAGACTCTCAGATCAGGAGAAATAGCATATTCTAAAGAAGCATAAAACACAGAAATATGAGAAGCCAAAGAATAAGTCCAACCAAAGTGATAGTGTAAAAAACACCAAGAGAAGGAAAAACCCCTGACTTTTCTGGGTAACAAAGTTTTACAAGTTAGTATTTGGGAAAGTAGCCCTGACATGACTATGATTAAACATTTGGGACACTAATGGAAAGGTTGGTGCTTGAGAACAATTTAGCAGTTCTCTAGGGGAATGATTTGATGACCTCCTCCCAGGAAGATTAAAAGGCAATACAAACAATATATCCACACTCATTGCAATTGAGCTGATTCAGAGTCATAAACCCTTTGTGCGGGACAGAGCAAATCTACAAGGTTTCCAAGTTTGTAATCTTATACAGAACAAGACTACCACATCTTTTGTCTGTGGAGCAGATGGTTCAAACCCCCAGCCTTCTGGTTTGTAGCTAAGTGTTTAACCACTCTTCCACCAGAACTTCACCTGAGTTTATAGCCCAAGAAATCTTATTGGGTAGTTCTGCTCCATTGACTCAACTGCTCCCAACAACAAGAACAATAGTCAGGAATATCTTCCTAATATTTATTTTGAAACCTTGTTTCCAAAGCCATGGGATATACTCATCACTATCCTTTGTGCCAGAACAAAGATATTATAAACTAGAAAGGGCTTTCACATTAATTTATCCTTTGCTTTCACTTGTCATGGAATAATTGAGGCCCAGACATGTCGGGGACTTGCCCAGTAACTGGCAGAGTGAGAATGGATAATGAAATGTGATGAGAAGAGCATGGACTTGGAGGTCTGTCTTGACCCCATCCATGATGTGATCTAGGAGTTATTCTTCTGGGCCATGACTTTCTCCTCCATAGAATGCAGACAAAACTGTCTCCAAAGAAGGTATGAGAAGGAAACAAGGCAGTCTCTTTGCCAATTACATGGCCCAAACACATTAGATGTTCTGTTGCTATTCCAGCACTCTTCCCTTCTGGATTCCCGTGGGGTTCACTTTCCATTCCACCCCTCCGCCTTTCATGGTCCCTCATTCCCTCATACCTAATTCTAAGCTCTCTATTTTAGACTTAAATAAGCACTAGCTATTTTATTCTTTTTACTTGTCCTGCTTTCTCATGCTGTAACCCGCTTTGTAAGATGATGCTTAAATAACTCTCAATTTTTTGCACCCTTCCTTATTTACATTGTTAAGAACTGAAGTAGAAAAATGATCCTACAACATCTATGCATGCTTTTGCTGCCATGTTTTGCCTCCTTCCCAAATTTCTATACTCAGATATTTTGAAAATTGTGTGCATTCTTTGAAAACTCATTCTATTACTCATTCATGATTCATTTGTTCTCACCGAGCAGCCTGGGTGTTCTCTGCTCTGGTTAACAGCAGCCAGTGCTTTGTTGGTTCTTCCGCGCACTTGCACTTTCTACTGGGTGTGCCCTTCTGCAGCTGCACATTGACCTTGACTTCCTCTGACTCCTTTCCTGATTTTCCTATGTCTCTTTTAAATGATCTTAAACCATGTAAATACAACTTTTGGGTATATAAACGCATAGTAGGTGCTAATAAAATATGTTGAACAAATAGAAAAGTGGATGTATATTTGGATAAAACACTATCAACTGTAAAGGTAAAAAACCAATATGTATATTTGTGTGTATATCCATATTTAGATGTAGATACCTGTATTTCTATATTTATATCTAGAGCTCTGGTAGATTGAAGGTAAGGAGTTGTGTTGTCAAATCAAAGGCATGTGGTTTAGACCCACTAGATACTCCTAGGGAGAAGGATGGATGGGCAATAATCTCCCATGTGATTTACTGCTTCTGAAAACCCTTTGGAGAGTCAGCTTTGACTCTCTGACTTGATGATATATAACAACAACAACATATCTGATCTACGTGTATAGAGCTACAGCTACATCTTCATTGGCATTGCCATATCTCTATCACAAGGCCAGTTTTTCTTTCCTAGACAGGCTTTGTAATTGTTCCAATTTCCACTTATTTAGTGATACACACACAGGGAGCTCTGATGGCCTAATGGCAAGAAGCTGCACTGCAATCCCAGATGTACGTGGTTTGAATCCACCAGATGCTCTCCTTGAGGGAGGGTCAATCTCCTCCTGTACCACTCAGATCTGATTTGATGGTATGTGCGCGCATGCGCGCGCGCGCGCGCGCACACACACACACACACACACACACACACACACAAATAAAGATAGACACACATATATAACTAAATATGCTGAAGAAATCTTATAAAAAACAGGCTAAGAGGGTAATCAGTACATATATAATAAGTGATTTCTACACATATAAGGTTCTTTGCTTGATGATATGGTGATTTTTTTTTAAAGAAACATCGTCTCTGGCCTCTAGCAATTTTCAGTGTAGAAAAACATAAGACATAGGCAAAATATGATATAAGGCATATAACACATAATCAGTATAACACAGAAGTGCTGACAGATGTGGCAAAAATGTATTGCATGTGTCGAAAGGAGGAAGAGATTTATGCCAGCTGGTGCTGGTTCTGACACATCTTTGCAAAGAGGGATGCCTTGAGCTGGGGAAAAGTGACAGATTTTCTCAAGTGGAGCTGAGAGGAAAGGGCTTTCTGGTAGAGGGAGTCACATAGCGGATGGCAGAGATTTGTGTGGTAGTACAGCTGGTATCTAAAGAATAGGCCAGTTTGACTTAAACAGAATCTTTCATTAGGAGACGCTCATGCTGGCTTGAGACTTCAGGCCCAATAATAGAAAGCATTAAATATTAAACGAAGCCTTTTGAACTTTATCCTGCAGTTAATGGGGGATGAATGATAAGATTCAATATCTCTCTGCATGTAGAATATTAGGTTACATTTTACCTAATTATATACTTAACTCACCCCCAGACCATGAATTCTTCAAGGGAAAGGAACACAGCTCATTACTTGTTATCTCAGGGCCTAACTCTCTGCCTGGCACAGGTAAACACTCCATATATCACTTCTCATTGAAGGGATGTGTGATCAGACTTTGAAATGTAAATCTAAAGGTTAAAAGACAGTTGAAAGCTTAGGTTGCCAGTCAAGAAGGTAAAGACAAAGAAAGCATCACATAATTGACCCATGTAAGGTTTGGACAGTCAGAGGTAACCACTAGTACCTTTACTCAAACTCAACTCAATACTGTTGAGTCAGAATCAGCTGACCTTCAAGTGAGTTTTCAGAGACTGTAAATCGTATAGGACAAGATTGCCCAATATTCTGCCCTGGAACAGCTAGTTGACCTGCCTTTGGGTTGGCAGCCCACCACTTACCACTAGGTCACCAGACTGTGTTAAAAGGTATAGAAATCCAAGGAGCTGAAGAGATATGTGATACTGGAATGGGAAGATGTAAGACAAATGGTGGCCATTAAATATCATTAAACTCAGGGTTATCAGTGTCAGGATAAGTAGTGAGCACCCATTTCTGTCATTATATGTAATAGAGATCCTAGTCATGACAATAAATGCTCTGTCAGCACAGTGATTAGGCACTTGGCTGCTAACCAGAAGGTTGGTGGTTCAAATCCAAGAGAAAAAGATGTGGCAGTCTGTGTCCATAGACTTACAGCCTAAGAAACTTAGTGGGGCAGTTCTTCTCTATTGTATGTGGTCACTGGGAGTCAGAATAGACTCAGTAACATCAGGTTTAGTTTTCTAATTTAAGACATTGGTTTATACTGCACTTTTATAGAAATCTGTATTTAATAATGGCTTAAAAATAGGAAACAGTAACTTGAATGTACAGCTATTTAGGATTTTTTGTAGAACACTAAAACATAAGTCCCTTTTTACCAAATTATATTTTAATTCTTACTTGAATTCTGAATGCTTCTGTTAATCTCTGATTTTAGGGTTAAGTTTATTGCTATGTCTTTCTTAAAATAGTGAGTTTTGAGGAATTTATTCTTTGTGTTACAGGTGGAATTCTTAACAGATTTTCCAAAGATATAGCAATTTTGGATGATCTTCTCCCTCTCACCATATTTGACTTCATCCAGGTTTGTGACATTAACTATTAAGTGTCATTGTGTTTACCATAATGATTTTAACACAAAATAATAATGAGAAGTAAATGACTTTTTGTTCATTTTCATTTGATTGAATATGTATAATGTATGAATGTGCAGAAGACCCTGGATGAGATAGATTGACCCAGTAACTGGAGTAATGGGGCCAGGTGTATCAGAGGCAATGAGACTGGCTCAGGATAGGGCAGGCTCCAGAGCTATTATTATACGTAGGGTTGATATGGGTCGCAGGTGACTCAGTGGCACATAACAGCAACAATAACAAGAAATATTAAAACACTGTAAAACTGGGCATAACTGAAACATATGAGGGAGAAAACTGTTTAAAAGGGATATATGATTAGGTATTATTGTCATGACAGGAGTCCAGAA
>NW_006399772.1:22269319-22270405 GCF_000299155.1 Elephantulus edwardii
AGGGAAGGCCCTCTATGAGGTGTATTGATTCAGTGACTGGGATAATCGGGATGGGAGTGTCAGAGACAGTGCGATTGGCACAAGACAGAGCAGAGTTTAGGGCTGTTGTACATAGGGTCGCTATGAGTCGCAAGCGACTCAAAAGCACATAACAACAATAACAACATATGGAAGGACAGAAATTTCTGAGCTGTTGGAGAAGGTGACGCAGGATTTTGTGAGAGTAGTCCTGATGTCTGAATAGACCTCCAGGTAGCCTGGAATTGTGGGTGAGTGCTCTGGTAGGTGTCTGGCTTGTGGTGAGAGTGGAAAAGTAGGAGGATGAGGTTGATGATTACATAAAGGATACTGCATTAGGAACCCATAAGTGACAGGACTTAAGGAGTTTGGTCAATTGATAGCCTTGGCTTTCAGGTTTGAATAGAACTTCCTGCCCTGCTTGTGCTCCAGTGAGGAAATGCCAGTGTGGTTTTGGAAAAACAGTTGGAACAGGATGTTGCCCATTTTAGGTTGCATCATCTCCCAGTCCTACTCCCTAAACTCCGAATGAATAATGTTACGCTTGAGAGAACCGATAAAACAAAAGGATGACTGCATTCATGCACAAGTACAAGAGACATTGGCAGGAGCAGAGAATCTGGACTGTCAGTTTGCCTGAAATGATTGACACAACACAACAGTCCCCAGCAAGCTTTAACACGTGATTTCTGTCAGTTGTCCTGTTTAATGATAGAATTCAACAGCTGTTCACGTTTTCATCATGTCCTGGAGTTTATTTATTTGTATGCTTTTATTGTGGTTGCTGTTGCCCTCTCATTATTAACTAATATTCAAGTCAGGCTAGAAAAAAAAACAAAACAAAACCCCAAAGTTTTAGGCCAACCCTTTTATTTTTTCCCAGATTGTTAGATTCTGAAGTCAGTAAAAAAGGACGACCCTTTAGAGAGAAAATTGGAATTATTTTCTTCAATGCTGTGGTTTAATTTTCACTTCTTTTAAAAGGATGTGAGTTATTTCTAGATCATCATTCTTTTTTTAAAAATTGTTATTGTTATTATTTATTTTAATGAAAATTTACAGAGATTT
>NW_006399772.1:22271855-22272439 GCF_000299155.1 Elephantulus edwardii
ACATAATTTGTTATTATCTGCACAGTCAAATGTCTTTGCATAATCAATAACATACAAGTAAACAGTTTTCTGATATCACCAGCAATGATATTTCTCATTCTATGGGCTCTTCTGAATCCAGCATGAATTTTTGGTCTGTCATTCTGGCCATCTATTTTTCAATAATCTTCAGCAAAATTTTACTCATATGTTATATTAATAATATATTTGGATAGTGTCCATATTATATTGAATTACCTTCCTAGGGAAGAGGAATGAATTTGTAACTCCTGTAGTCAGTTAGCTAGGTAGCTGTCTTCCATGTTTGTTGATAGAGACTAGTAAGCATGTCCAGTAGCACCTGTTTCCTGAAATACATTATTTGGCATTAGTCCATGAAGAATGCAAAAGATCATTACAAAAGCTAAAGAAGAAGAATAGACCAAGAAGGATGTCAAATGAGACTCTGAGTATTGCATTAGAGCATTGAGAAGCCAAAGCTAAAGGAATAAATCAAGAAATCAAAGAGCTGAATAGAAAATTTCAAAAGGCAACTCGGGATGACAAAGCAAGATACTATAATGAAATGTGCAGAGAGCTGGAGT
>NW_006399772.1:22274349-22348574 GCF_000299155.1 Elephantulus edwardii
TTGAACTGTGTGCCTTCAAGAAACAACCCTTCCTAAAATCATTTGTGTTGGCCAATTATTTTTGGCACACTGACATTATTTATTCCTTTCATATTCTTTTGATATTTCCTGTATCATTCAATATTTTGCCCATTGAATGCTTTAGTGTTACAGTTCAAGACTTGACTTCTTTCCTCAGTTCTTTCAGTTTGGGAACAAAGGCAAGCGTGTCCTTTCCTTTTGGTTTTCTAACTCCAGCCCCTTGCATTTTTCATTATAATACTTTTCTTTGTCATTTTGAGCTGCCCTCTGAAATCTGCAGTTCAGCTGTCTTAGGTCAGCATGCCTTCCCTTGTCTTAGCTTCTTTTTGGTTCCAGTGCAAGTTTTAGGATCTTTTTGGACATCCATTTTGGGGTTTTTGTTTGTTTGTTTGTTTTTACCTTATCTTTGTAATAACCCTTTGACTTCTTCTTGGATGATGTGCTTCACGCCATTCCACACAGCTCATCTGGTCTTTGGTCATTAATGTTTAGTGCATAAAATCTATTCCTAAGATAGTTTTTAAATTCAATTGGAATACATTAGAAGTCGTATGCTGATTCTCAACTTTTTAATTTGTTTTTATTTTCTGTAAGTTGAAATTGCATACTAGTAAGTTGATGGTCTGTTCCACAGTTAGATCCTGGCCTGATTTTGCCTACTTTTATTGAGCTTTTCCAACATCTCTTTTCACAGATGTAGTAATTTTGATTCCTGTGTAGTCCATCAGGTGAAGTCCATATGGACAGTTACTGTTTGGTGTTGGCTTGTGGTTCGTTTGCTTTTAAGTGTTTGAAATAAAGAAATTATTCATTGTACAAAGTAATACAATCTTTAGGCTCATTTCTTTCACCAAGACCATATTCTCCAACTACTAGTTCTTGTTTCCAGCTTTTCATTCCTGTTTTTAGTTATTATTAATGCATCTTGATTGCATGTTCAGTCAATGTCAGCCTGCAGCAGTTGGTTGAAGTTCTCAGTTCCTTCATCTGTGGCTTTCATGGTTGGTGTGCATAGGATATATATGAGTCGTATTAATAGAATGTCCTTGTATGCATTTGGACTGTGTCCTGTCAGTCATCTTACCATTGTACTTCAAAATGGATCTTGAAATGCTCTTTCTGAATGGCACAGTGGATCATATGACTGGTTCAAAATGACCAGTCCATCTCAGCTCACTAATGATAGCGATCTTTATGAGTTCTAGTTCATTTTTTACAGCTTCCAGTTTTCCTAGATTCATACTTTGCACCTTCCATGTTCCAATAATCAATGGATGTTTGCAGCTGCTTCTCCTTATTTGGAGTTTTGCCTCATCAGGCAATGAAGATCTTTCACTGGGTGAAAGCTTTATGTCATTGGCGTCATCATGGTAGACTGTTTAGAGGAGGCAGCTCTTCTCCAGTTGTGTTTTGAGTGCCTTCAAACCTGATGGGTTCATCTTCTGACAATCTGTCCAAGAGTGCTCTTCCATTTTCCGTAAGGTTATTGAAGGCTTGTTATTCAGAAGCATATGGCCAGTCTTGCTTCTTAGTCTATATTAGTCTGGAAACTCTACTGAAACCTATCCAGCATCAGTGACCCTGCTGGTATTTGACATATTGGTAGTATAGTCCCAGGGTTATAGCAACTAATAAGTTACCACCTCAGTATAACTACCTGGCATATGAGTGGTTCAGGCACACTGGTATTTAATATGAGAACCTATTCAAATCCTATTGCCTAATACTACTTGAAATTTAGAGTTCTCTCTCTCTCTCTCTCTCTCTCTCTCTGTATGTGTGTGTCTTTCTGTTTCTCTTTTATTTCCACAAAGGCCCTATTTTGGGGAATAATTCGCCGGGATTAGAAAACTATAATCCACCTTTTTTTCTCCCTCTTCTTTTTTGAACGTGATATATATACAACATATTCTTCCCATTTAATTTTATTTCCCATTCATTCATTTTTGCACATTTTCCTCCCTGTCCACCTCTCACCCCCAGTTAACTTTTCTCTTTGAAAAGAAGAAAAAATCTTTGCTATACTTTACATTTCTTTTTCTGGAATCTTGTCATGAAAATAATACATAATCATATATTCCTTTAAACAGTTTGCTCCTTCATCTGTTTTAATGCAGTATACATAATTTATCCCATCTTTTCTTTGGCTGCCCCCAACCCTGATGCCATTCCTGTTTTGCAACAGTGGCACTATGCAGTATTTGTCCTTTTGTGACTGAGATATTTCACTCAGCATAATGTCCTCCATGGTCACCCATTTTGTATAATATTTCATTAGTTCCCTGTTTTTCAATGCAGCATAGTATTCCATTGTGTGAATATATCACAGCTACTCTATCCATTCATTTGTTAATGGGCACTTGGATTGTTTCCAACTCTTTGCTATTGTGAACAAAGCCTCAATAAATATGGTGGAAATATATCTGCTTGGGTGTCAGTTATGGTGTCTTTAGAGTATATTCCCAGCAGTGGAGTTGCTGGGTCAAATGGTATCTCTATTTGCAACTTTTTGAGAAAGTGCCCTATTGCCTTACATAGTGGTTGCACCATTTTACACTCCCACGAACAGTGAATAAAGGTTCTAATTTCTCCACAACTTCACCAGCATTTGCTGTTTGCTGCTCTGTTGAATTTTGCTATTCTTACTGGGGTGAAATGATATCTCATAATTGTTTTGATTTGTATCTCTCTTAGAGCTAGGGATTTTGAATACTTCTTCATGTGTTTGTTCACTATCTGAATGTCTTCTTTGGTGAAGCGTCTGTAGTCCACCTTTGAAGAAGCACTTTTTCAAATAATAACTAGGGCTTTAGCCTAGTGGTGCAGTGCCTAAGCACTGAACTAACTGAATCTGTGACATTTTGAATCTACTAGCCGCTCTGCTAGTAGGAGCAAGATTAGTCTGCTCCATAAAGGTTGTAGTTTTGGAAACCCTACAGACACTTCTCTATCCTATATGATTGTTAGAAGTTGGCAATGGATTGGATTTGGTTAAATGAAGGGTAAGATGTGTCATTGCTCTACAGCAAGAATGTAATCGAGATCCACTTCCTAAACAATCTTGCCTCTGGAAACTCTATGAACTTTGATAAATGTCAATAGTTGTAGAGAGGCTTCAGGCCTTTTGTTCAAAGTATCACTATGAGTCATGCTCGACTTAAAGGCAATCAACAACAACATATGTGCAATAATAATCTAATGTCTAGCACAAGACACATTTCTCAGTATTTCTTTTTTTTAATCTCAGAATTTCTTTAATGATTGAAGACTAGTATTTCAGAATTTTATAGTTGGAGACCTAAAGCATTTTCCTATAGAAAATGTCACTCAATCACTGAGATATGATTCTCTGTGGTTTTAATTACAGTGGCATCCACTTCCTAAACAACATGCCTCTGAAAACTCTACGAAATTTGATAAATGATGATAGCTATAGAAAGGCTTTAGGCCTTTTGTTCATAGGGTTGCTATGACTCATGCTCAACTCAACAGCAATCAACAACAACAGCAACCCATTCAAAGAGTTTATATGCCTCTTACCACTCTCCCCTATCAAAATGTTATGTATTTCAGGGAATCATCTGGTAGAGAATTGTCTAAGTGCTTTTTGTTGTTGTTAAGTATCATTGAGTTGAGCATAACTCATAATGACCCTCTGAATAAAAGATCTGCACCCTGTTCAATAAACTATCACTGTTTCTCTAATGTTCATAGAGTTTCCAAAGGCTTGTTATTTAGGAAGTGAAAAACAATCTTGCTTCCAAGCCTGTCTTCATCTGGGAGCTCCACCAAACACTATCCACCATGGGTAAGCATTATAGCGTTTGACAAACCAGTGGCACAACATTCAACATCACAGAAACTCCAAGTTAGTCTCGGTACAGCAAACTGACAGACCGGTGTTGTACCACTTAGAAGAATGTTCTTCTCAAATACAATTACCACCAATTAGAATAATTAACAACTGACTTTTAAATACAAAGGCCGACCCACCAGATCCTGATTGACTCGAACAAGAAGCTTCCAACCCACAGCTGGTTAATAGCTAAATCCACTAAATCCAAACAGCTCACAAATGATTGTGAACTAAATAAAAAAATAAAGTAAATAATAAAAATAAAAAGAAATAAAATAGAAAACCATCAAGCAGTTTACACCCAACATTCAACTAAAACAAGATTCCTTACCCTCCAGAATCCAACTGCTTCACACATGAGCTTCCAAACTGGAGACGCCTTCTTTTTTTAATCCTTGTTACTAGCTTTGAAGTATCCCGGTAATGCTGCGGCCACTAATCAAAATGCTGGTGGTTCAAACATTATCAGTCCTTCTCCAGGAGAAAGTCAAATGCTTGCTGTAGGCAGTTATACTCTGTGCTGCAAGATCACTGTTAGAATCCACTCCATGGTAGTGGGATTTCTTTTACTAACTTTACTTACACTTTATTCAAATAAGGAATTCTTGTGACTTAGTCCTTAATGAATTGGTTTCCTAATCCAAAGGTGACGCCTTTCTAGAAGTTTGAATAGATCAGTGTTTCTAGCATGATTAATAGCCTCTAAAAGCCCACTGGAGGATCCGTTGTGAATCCATTCTGACTTCACAGAACAAATTTTTGGAGTTTATTAAAATTGATTCTTGAGATGTGAATATTAGGCCATTACCTCCATCTCAAAATGTCTGAATTTAATGTTACATAGAAATAGAATTTCAGTCTTCAACTTGATATTCAAAAAACAACATTTTGGTAACTTCTCTCTGACAACATTTTGGTAACTTCTTTCGGAGATGATCAATAGGAATCTATCTTTAGTACACAATGTGAAGAGATATTAATCATAAGTGAGTTTGACTGAAATACAGATTGGTGGAAAATGAGAGAAAGAAGGATTTCCTAGAGCTGATTTATATCAGTCATCCCCCCAAATCTCTTTTGCAATCTCAACTCATTGCTGGTGAGTTGGAACCAATTTATAGTTGACTCTCATTGGATCTGAGGGTGTAAATTACACAGAAGGATATTGTCCGCTTGGAGGTTCATTGCATAGCTTTCTATGGAATATACAACAAGAGCTCCAATTCCGAGGCTCTAGGGGAAAGTAAGTTCTCAAACAAGGGGAGAGGAGAAGTTGGGAAAGAGAGTAAAATTTACGGTCTCCATGTATGTGTGTGTCTGTGTGTGTGTATAGATATATATATTCACATTCAATTAAAACATGAGAAAACTGGCTTAAAAAGGTTAGGTAAGTTGTGGAAATAATCAAGTCTTTTTAAAGTTAGATCTTTCTGACTCAAAAAGCTTCAAGACTCATCTCTAAATTCTTACAAATTGAAGAAAGTCTTGGAATTATCCCCTTAATATTAAAACTCTTTCAAAAGGAAAACCTATTTTTTAAGAAGTCTGGTGGAAAACATTTGCATTAATTTTTAAAAAAATATCAGTCTTTTCGTACTTTAAAGTATCTGGTAAATGAGACGCCCTCGAGATCAGAGCACAGCACGTTTTTAAACATGTCATTAAAGTTATTGTCCAGAACCTCTGAGATTTTTTTAAAATGTCTATAAAATCTGAGACAAATGTACTTTGAGATGGTTGGCTGCCTAATAAAACCCATAGCCTTTCCTGAGAACCAAGTGGTTTGTGGGGAGGGGGAAGCTTATTTACCAGATGAATCACAGGCAGACCTCTGTGTTTTGCAACATGACAATGTTTGCTCACCACCACGCTTCTTTGATCCTACAGTTGATATTAATTGTAATTGGTGCTGTAGCAGTCGTCTCGGTTTTACAACCTTACATCTTCCTAGCAACGGTGCCTGTGATGGTCGCATTTATTTTATTGAGAGCATACTTCCTCCACACCTCCCAGCAACTCAAGCAAATGGAATCTGAAGGTATGATGGCTACCTAGACACGACTTGCTTTGGAAAAGCTCCACATGAAATATTTGTAATTCCGTTTCATCCCGTATTGACTTTTTCAAGACTATTTTTCCCTTCCTGTTTTAAATTCTTACAGTATGTCATAATGACTTTTAAAAACGTATGTTTAAGTAAGTTGTGAATTACAAAATACAAATGAATTGGTTTTGCTAATTAAGACTATGTGCCTTCTTTTTGGTTTTAAAACAAATATTTTTTTAAAATGTAATCTTTTATTTACGTGAAAGTTTACCAATGTCATTGATATTTTTAAGGCAAAAATTCATAGGCAAAACTACCATTAATTGATGCAGTTAACTTATTATAATGTCTAAACAGATCTTTATTGTATATTGCTATTTCCTTTACCACATTCTGTATTAAAAAAAAAACACACAAAGCACAACTACACACTAAACTATTAGAATGTTCTCGGATCACTGTATAGAAGAAACAGGAAAGCAAATAAACAAAAACCCCAAACCTCACTGCTGCTGAATCTGTTCTGACTCATGGGACCCCATGTGGCAGCTTTATAGAGTTTTCTTGGAAATGATCTTTAAGGAAGTTGATTGTCAAATGTTTCTTCCGTGACATCTCTGGGGGGAGATCTGAACCACCAATGTTTGGGTTAGAAATCAAGTGCAAACTGCTTTTGTCATCTGGGCATAAGATATTCATTAATTCTGAATTTTTTTCAAAATTATAAATATTAAATTTTTAAATAGCACTACTATTATATAGTAGGGGCTCTGGTGACCTGGTGGGTAAAGTGTTACACCGTCAACCCTAAAACAGGTGGTTTGTTTTTTCATGGGAGAATGACTGGCTCTTTCTGCCCATGCAATTTACCACCTCTGAAAACCCACTGGAGAGTTGGTTGTGTCAATTCAGTAGGGCTGAATTGACAGTTCATATCAACAGTAATTTTATATTAATATTTTATAATAGTTTTAATACTACGTACAGGCTTCTCTGGGTTCCCAGAAAATTCTGGACAGAATTCTTTCCTCTGGCTTTTTGTCTTCAGATACCCTTCTTTTGTGTGTTAAAATTTGTGGGTTTTGTGTGTCCCCGATGCTGTTTTAGCTCTTGGGAAGCACATTTTTAAGTAACAGCTTTTTTTTTTTTTCAGTAACTGCTTTCCAACGATAAATTAGAAAATGTTCTCTAGTAAGTTCTCATTCATGGTGACCAAGTCAGAAAGTGATTCATTTAAAATTATAACAAGTAACATCTATTAAGAGATAGCACTAGAATGGAAAGCTAGCCAATGACATTTGCTTTGTACTTACTCTTTTAGACTTTTCAGGTACAATGCCTGATTTACATTCTATATTTACACAATTTGTCTTGTTTTCTGTGGGGATAATTCACAGCCAGGAGTCCAATTTTCACTCATCTTGTGACAAGCTTGAAAGGACTCTGGACACTCCGTGCCTTTGGCCGTCAGCCTTACTTTGAAACTCTGTTCCACAAAGCTTTGAATTTGCACACTGCTAACTGGTTCCTGTTCCTGTCCACACTTCGCTGGTTCCAAATGAGAATTGAAATTATTTTTGTCGTCTTCTTCATTGCTGTTACCTTCATTTCCATTTTAACAACAGGTACTGTGAACAAATTATTTACCTATTTCATTTAAACTTGACCGGTATTTGAGGCCTAACACTTAATTGTTGTTTTGCCCTATCAAGTTGGAACTAACTCACAGCTAAACCCCTGCAGCAGGTTTTAAGAGGCTACAAATCACATGGAAGGAGATTGCCCATCTTTTTCCTGTGGACCTGCTAGCTGATGAATTCAAACCACATGCCTTAGGGTTACTAGTGCAACTCTGTACTCACTGGGCCATCAGACCTCCCTGTAATTCTGTTGAAGATTAAAAATGTAAATCTTTTTCAACAGATTATTTTCGTTAATGAATAAATTTAAAAATTGGTGTATTGCTGAACACATGATTTCATATGTTTATTAATATATTGCCGAGCAAGTGATTTCACTGAGTTAGAGTTTTGTATTGTGTTATCCCTGGTGACGTAGTGGATACGGAGCTGCACTGCCAATCCAAAAGCACACTGTTCAAATCCACCAGTTGCTCCACTAGAGAAAGATGGGCAATCTGCTCCCATGCAGTTTATGCCTCTGAATACCTGCTGGTGCTTCAAAAGACTTGAGTTGATTCCTTCTTTACAATTCTCTCTTTTTTCCATGTCTTTGTAGTTAGGGAAAAGAAAAATAAACTTGAAATATAGATAGTGTCAGATTAAAAAAAAACAAAATAAACTCTAAATGAATTCTGATTAAAAGGGGAAACTATCTTTTCACTATCACATTGTTAAGGAGTCTTGTCTTTGAAAGAATAGAGCTCTTTACTAAAGAGCTCTCAATTATATTGACTTGCACATGTAATTAACCTCTCAGAGCCCTTCATTTTACTCTTCTGTTGATAGTTCTTACTTCATGGGCTGGTTCTTCTAACTTAAAGACAGGCAGTTTTGAATCTGAGCGAGAAAGATGGAAAATCTCCTCCCATGCAGTTTACAGCTCTTAAAACCCACTGGAGGGTCAGTTAAACTGGTTCTGACTTGATGTCGATTTGTTTGGTTTTTAGGTCCCCCCCCCCCCATAGGGTATAGTGAGTGTTAAATGTAACGATTTCTGCAAAGCTCTTAGTATAGTATAGTGCATTGTATAATATACAATATTATATTGGTCCAATGTAAGTATATAATAAGTGTTATATTGTACATTATTATTATTGCTTAAACTTCAAATTTTAAGCTCCCAAATGAGTAATGCAATAGGGTTGTATTCTCTCTCCATACCTATGCAGTCTGTATTTGAGAAGTTAGATAGATTCTATGAAGAGGAATTAGGCATCTGAATCTGAGAGGGGACAGACTTATCAATAATCTACATTATGCAGATGACACAACCTTACTTGCTGAAAGTGAGGAGGTCTTGAAGCACTTATTGCAGAAGAGCAAAGAACATGGCCTTCAGTATATATTGCATCTCAATGTCAAGAAAACAAAGTTTCTTATCATTGGGCCAATAGGCAACATCATGGTAGATGGAGAAAAGATTGAAACTGCCAACAACTTCCTCTTACTTGGATCCACAATTGACACCCTTGGTACCAGCAGTCAGGAAACCAGTTGACACATTGCACTGGGAAAGTCTGTAGTCAGGGACCTCTTCAAATTATTGAGGAGTAATGATGTCAGTTTGAGTACCAAGGTGTATTTAATTCAGGCCATGGTCTTTTCAGTCACTTGCTATGCATCTGAGAGTTGGACAATGAATAAGGATGACACAAGAAGAATTGATGCCTTTGAGCCGTGGCATTGGAGAGGAGCATTAAACATCCAATGGACTGCCAAAAGAACAAACAAATATGTCTTGGAGAGGGTGTAGCCAGAGTTCTCTTTGGAAATAAAGATGATGAGGCTTCACCTCACATACTTAGGGCAAGTTGCAAGGAGGAGCTATTCCTCGAAGAGGGACATGATACTCAGAAAGATGGAGAATCAGCGAGGAAGAGAAAGACCCTCGACCAGGTGGACTGACATAGTGACTGCCACAACAGGCTCTAAGGTGTCAAGAAGTTTAAGGATGGCACAGGATAGGACAGGAGGGCTCATAGGGTTGCCATGGGTCATACTCAATGTGACAGTACCTAACAACAACAATAACAACAACAATTTTAATAGGTGACTTTTTACTAAAGACAGATACCTATTATTTATGGCTTGTCTTTTGTTAGAGGAATTATAGAAATAAAAAATTCACTTATTGGTGTTTCTTCCACTGCTAGAATGGCATAACAGTTTTATCTAGAAGTTTAAATGCAAGAATGCTCTTCAGTTGAGTCTTGGCAACCTGTTTATAATAAAATGAAAATTATCCCTTTGAAAAGTTTTATGTCTGCAGTACTGAATATTTATTATCAATAAATGAATAGCTCAGAAAATGACTGATTCTAATTAACCATTGTTCTTTCTAGATTTTTTTTAAACAGGGAAGACGATCTTCCTTTTCCTAAGTGACAAAATCAGAGTATAATAACCATAGGGCTGTTAGTCTGCTTTCTTCTCAACAGCATTGGTAGAAAATATTTTACTTGCTAAGACAGGAAGTGCATCTAACATCTATGGATACTGCTCAGACTCATTGTCCCCCTGCTCTTGGATTTTCTGCAGAGGAGCTCTTCTAGACATAGGATTCCACTCCCTCTGAATGCTTCTTTGCAAGCTTTGGTGGCACTGAGATCTTAAGCATTAACACTAACAACTTCCCCACCCCTTTTTTTTTCTTAATATGGAATCATTCTTTGATTTAGATCATTGATTTAACACTTACTATGAACAGAGCACAAATACTACTGGTAACTGTCTTGTCTAACTGAGATGAAAGGGAGAAGATTAAAATCAGCACAACATTGAAATGTGGCTTTAATGTGGGATGTGTCAGAAGAGGCATAAACAAAATGACTCACTTTATAGAGAAATAGTATAAGCCTTGTTTACTTTTTTTAACAATTACGATTCTTAAAATATCTTTTGTCCGCCTATAGGTGATGGACAAGCAACAGTTGGTATTATTCTCACATTAGCTATGAACATCATGAGCACTTTGCAGTGGGCTGTAAACTCCAGCATCGATGTGGACAGTTTGGTAAGTCACTCTATATTTTTAACTTGTGTTATGAGTTTGAGACAAACAAAAGAAGCATAGACAATAATATAAGACAAAACAAAAACTATACATTCAACACTCTGCTTAAGAAATAAAACATTATACATAAATTGGAGATTACTGTGTACCTTTCATTGAACTTGTATCTCTTCTTTTCTACCTATATTGCTGCTCTTGTTTGGTGACACTGAGTCAGTTTTTCACTTCTAATAGCCCTGCCACAGAACAGAACTTTCCCATAGGTTTTTCAAGGATGTAATATTTATGGAAGTGAACAACCGAGTCTTCCTCTTGTCGAACTACTGAGTGAATGCAAACTTCCAGTTAGCAGCCAAGTGCTTTAACCATCATGGTTCCTTTTCCTACTCATAACCATTAGAGAAATCTAGTGCTGCAATAAACATTATTGCACAAGATGCCTTGCTGGTCCAGGACTCTTCTAGTACAAATCCTAGGCGTGACATTGCTGGGTCATAGGATGAACTCACATTCAGCTTTACCAGGTAGTGCCAAAGTGCTCTCACATTGGTTATACAGATTTATCTACCCCTCAGAAGACAATAGCAATTCTCATAGGTTTACATCAGCAGCACTTGATGGTGATCTTTTTATAATTTTGGCAATTTGATGGATGTGAAGTGATTGCTAAGGAGGTTGATCAACTTATGTTTATTGGTCATTTTGGTTTTCTCTTCTGTTAATTGCTTGTTCATGTTGATGACCCTTTTTCAAATAGGGGTGTCTTTTTTTCTCTTTCTTTATAATTTATTTGTAGGTCTTCATGAATTCTACATCTATTGTCAAATATTATGTTTCTTCTTCCAATGATTTGATTTATAGTGTTAAGATGAAAATAAGTCTGTAAGTTTAATGACATTACTTTTGTTATTCTTTTTATGCTCTCAAACTGGACACTTTCTTCAGCTAAGATATTTGTTGAATCATGCTGTCTCAGAGAAAGAATATTACCCTAAAAATCCTCTGGATTTAAAAATAAAAGTATTACTCTACTTCTGCCCACATGCCTTAAATAACAATTTTATTTAATAAAAGGATTTTTCTAATTCATTAAAATGTCATATTAACTTGATTTATAATTGGATTTCTCTACTTTTCTGTAACATTTTTTAGTCTAAACAGATAGTCTTAGCATCTTTGTTCTTCACTTTGCTCTACTTTGGTGTGCTTTTAGAATTGGATTTTATAAATGTAGCTAAAGATGTTTCTGGTAGAAAGTAGGAAAGGAATTTTAAGTGAATGTTGCTTTTGCTTTTATTTTGCTTTTATTTATGCACTCCAATGTCCTACAACTTTGACATTACGTATACAATATCTTACACATTGCCTGTTTATGTTAGAATAACTTTGTCTTTTATATCTTTCACTATGTCTTATTAAATATTTTTCTTTTTTGATATAAATGTTAGTCTCAAGCCTTTTCTTTGGCACATTTGCACTCTGCGTGTCAAATCTCCATTGAAGTTCCTTTAGGTTTTTTCACTTCCCTGGTTTTTGACATCAATACATTGGGTTTGTGACCTGTGTAACACTGGATTTTCAATCTCCAAACATAAATAGATATTTGAAACATAATAATCACGTGTAATACAATCTTTGGAAAATACCTATTTGGACATGATGTAGTTTTGGTTTTTTGTGGGGTTTTTTTTCATAATTTTAATGAGCATTTACAGAGATCTTGGATTTCCATTCATTCATTGCTGCACTTCTCTCCCTGCCCAGCGCCCCCCCCCACCGCCAGTTCGCCCCTCTCTTTCAAAAGTAAAAGAAACACTCCCTCCCTGGGACACAATCCCCCCCCACACCCCACTATGCAACCTTAATTGTGGATTCTTGAGATAACCATAATACCCTATCATACATCACTTTTAAATTATTCACTCCCTCATGTGTTTCAGTGCAGTATACACAATTTATCCAGTTTTTCTCAGTCTTACCCCAACCCTGATATCAGTCCCATTTTACAACAGTGGCACCATGCAATATTTGTCCTTTTGCAACTGAGATATTTCACTCAGCATAATGTCCTCCAGGCTCACCCATTTTGAATAATATTGCATGAGTTTCTTGTTTTTCAATGCAGCATAGTATTCCATTGTGTGAATATACCACAGCTTCTCTATCCATTCGTTTGTTGCTGGGCACCTGGGTTGTTTCCAACTCCTTGCTATTGTGAACAGAGCTGCAATAAACATGGGTGTGCATATATGTGCTTGGATGTCAGTTATGGTCTCTTTGGGATATATTCCCAGTAGTGGAATTGCTGGGTCAAATGGTACCTCTATTTGCAACTTTTTGAGAAAGCGCCATACCGCCTTCCACAGTGGTTGCACCATTTTACACTCCCACAAACTGTGAATAAGGGTTCCAGTTTCTCCACAACCTCACCAGCATTTGTTGCTTGCTGGTCTGTTAAATTTTGCTATTCTGACTGGGGTGAGATGATATCTCATAGTTGTTTTGATTTGCATCTCTCTTAGAGCTAGGGATTTTGAACATTTCTTCATGTGCTTGTTGGCCATCTGAATGTCTTCTTTGGTGAAGTGTCTATTCATATCCTGTGCCCATTTTTGAATTGGATTATTTACCTTTATCTTGTTGTGGTGCTCAAGTATTTTATGAATTCTAGATATAAGTCCCTTATCTGACATGTCATTACCAAATACTTTTTCCCAGTCTGTGGCTTCCCTTTTTACCCTATTGGAGAAGTTTTTGGATGTGCATAGGGATTTGATTCTTAGAAGGTCCCATTTATCTATTTTATCTTCTCCTGGTTGTAGATTTTTCGGGATACTTGGAAGACTGTTTATGTTGTGGTTTAGGACTAATAGAGTTCTTCCAAGCTTTACTTTAATGAAGTTTATAGTCCTTGGTTTTAGTCCTAGATCCATGATCCACCTTGAGTTGGTTTTTTTATATGGAGTGAGGTGTGGATCTTGCTTGAGTCTTCTACAGATATTTTTCCAATTTTGCCAGCACCATTTGTTAAAAAGGCTGTCGTTTCCCCGCTTAAAACTCATGTTCTTTGTTTGCATATCACTGTGAGTATGTTGATATGGGGTTTTATTGTTCATTAGCCCACCACTTAGCACTTTTGGGAAAAGTTCTATAAAGTATTATCATGGGTCAAAGAAGTGGCAATCTGCTCCCCTAAAGACTGCAGCCTTTGAAAGGCTATGAAGCAGCATTTCCACCGCTGTAACCTAACTTAAATCGGGACATGCACACTTAGTGCACTTTCTGCCTCCAGGAGTGATTGAAGATGGAATTAATAAGCAAGAGCTAGGCAGGGTGCCAGAGACGACGTTTCAAACATTGTGAGAGCGAGCCAGGCCACGACAGATGAGCCACAGTCCCTTACGGACACACTGTCTGAGTGAGGCTGTCCACAGTCCCTCCTTTTCTGATTCTTTACCTCATAGCACAACTGGAAGGTCTGAGCAGTGAGTGCTCTTGACTTCTGTAGTTCCCCAGCTGCTGCAGCCTTCTTCCCATGAGGAGTCTCCTTGTTGGTCTGTGTGCTCCTAAAGACACAAGACAAAGGAAGTCACCAGCTGGGCGGGAAGACAAGGCATCTGCCGGCCCTACTGTGGAGTCCTGTCAGGGAGGCTCCAGAAAGTTCTGGCAAGATTGATGCAATAAAAGAAGAGTTTTCTGTCAACAGAAACTCCCTCTGTTTCTCCTTTGTCCTTTTACTGCTTATGTTTATTTTGGGTTCCAGCAAAGATCAAGTGATTGACTGTACAGTGACCAACAAGAAACCTGACGTGAGGGTAAAAGGACATCCGGGCCTCAGTTCTTTGCTCTGTTAGCCAGATCTCTTGTATTGAAAGCTGTTTCTCCTACTAACATCTTAGGTACAAGCTCATTTTCGCCACTTTTTCTTTTTTTGTATATCTCTGTATTTGCACTGCCAACCTAAACTTATATGACTGAAACCCACCAGGAGCCACGTGGGAGAAAGATGGGCAGTTTCCTGCCATGTGAATTTAACTGGCTCTGAAAACCTATTGGAAGGTCATCTATGGGTTGGATCCTACTCTACAGTACACACAACAACACCAGTGGTATTGGTTTCCAAGGAGCCCTGGTGGCAGAGATGTTAAACATTTGGCAGCTAATAAAAAGATTGTCAATTAGAACCTACCTGTGGCTCCATAAAGAAGTTTGGTGGCTTCAATGGTAAGAAGTTGTGCTGCCAACCCAAAGATGCATAGTTCAAATCCATTAGCTGCTCTGAGGAAGAAAGATAGACAATCTCTCCTTCAACTGACTGCCTCAGAAAACCTGCTCCGGTTTTCTCTGAGAACCTACGTGGGTCAGCTATGGATCAGCTCTGGCCTGATGACACATAACAACAGTGGTTCCATGGGAGACAGATGAACTGTCCACTTCCCCAAAGATTGCAGCGTTTGAAACCCTGTGGGATTGCTATGAGTTGGGACTGACTCAATGGTATTGAATTTTGTTTGTTGTCTATTTGGAATTAGTTTCCTAGGGCTGCCTTAACAACAGAGCGTAAATTGGGTAGGTTGTAAGGATGGAAATGTATCACTCATGGAAGCTGGTGTTCTGAAAGAGAACTCTGGTGGCACGGTCTATGGGAAGTTGCACTGCTAACTCAGAGGCTGAGCCTCTGTGGTCATTTGAATCCACCAGTGACTTTGAGGGTGAAAAATGGGAAATCTCCTCCACGCTGTTTACAGCCTCGGAAGCCCAGAAGAGGGTCAGCAGTGAGCTGGTTCTGACTGGAACACATTGAATGAGTAAGTGACTAGTCCTGGTTTCAGGGTGTTGACTGGGCCACGTTCTTTCTGAAGCTCTAGAGAAGATTATTTCTTGTCTGTCAGCTTCTGGGAATTCTTTGACTTATAGCTATAGCATATCTTTGTCTTCCCATGATTATAAATATTAATTACCAAAAACCAGACAGCCACATTTTTCTCTTGTTGCATTTTAATCACAACCTCTTGGTTACCAATCAAGTCTTTAATCACTATGGTACCAGGGCTGTCTTAGGATCCACCAAGAACAATTAAATTAGTTAGATTACACATTGTTGTCATTAGGTGCTGTTGAGTTGAGCATAACGCATAGTCACCTTAGGAACAGTCAGTTTGAATCCTGCCCTCTCCTGTGCCATCCTCATCACCTCTGACACACTGGAGCCCATTGCCAAAGTTAGTGTGTCACTTCATCTCCTTGGGGGGTCTTCCTCTCCTTCACTGACCCTCCATCTTTGCAACCATGATGTCCCTTTCCAAGAAAGAGTTTCATCTAGCTCCATGTCCAAAGTACGAAAGACAAAGCTTCACCATCTTTGCCTCCAAAGAACACACTGGCTGCACTTTTTCCAAGACATATTTTTATACTTTTTAAAAGACTTCAGGTGACCTTATTGGACTTCCAAGGATGTTGTTCACAGAATAAGATGAGAGTTATTTTAGGAGCCTTTGTGGCCCAGTGGGTGAGAATTCAATTACTAACTGAAAGTTTAGCAATTTGAACCTACCCAGTGGTCTCCACCAGAGAAAAGTCTAGAGATCTTACAGTCAAGGATACCCGTTAGGGCAGTTCTGCTCTGTCACGTGAGTCACAATCAATTTGATGGGATTGAGGAACAAGAAGGTTTATTTTAGTTCTGATTTTCTGTGAATCTATGGTAGGACTCAGAAGAAGATGTGGGTTGGGGAATAGCATTGCTGATATCAGATGCATATTGGCTGAAAGCAGAGCATAATAGATATTTACTCTATGTTATTGACAATAAAAAGATTCCTTCCAATGTGGACCATAAAACTTATCAGCGGCATTATGAAGAGTGTATATTCTAGAATACTTTATTGCACCCAATTGGAACCTGTACATGGAACAAGAGCCAATTGCTTGACCAGAACAAGGGACTACTTTGTGGTCTTCAAATCAGGAAAAGTTTGTGTCAGGTTTCTTTCTTTTCACCATACTTACTCACTTTGTTGTGCAAATGATCCCAGAAGCTATAATATATGAAAAAGAATTTGACATCAGGACTGGATTTGACATAGAGTCTTAATCACTAGATTAGGTGATATCTTATTGAAAATATGTAAATATACAGATGACATAACCTTACATGTAATATGCAGATGCCTTAACGTAAGTACTTACTGATAAAGAACAAAGTCTACAGTCTTCAGTCTTTATTGCATTTTAACATAAAGATAAAAGAAGTCCTCACAATTGGACTAGTAAGAAACATCATGATAAATGAAGGAAGTATTGAAGCTTTCAAGAATTTCATTTTGCTTAGATCCGCTATGACCACCGAAGGAGCTGCAGTCAAGAAGTCGAAGGATACATTGCATTTGGGTAAATCTGCTGCAAAAACACCTGAGTAAATTATTAAAGAGCATGGCTGTGTTTTGAGGCCTAAGTTGCACCTGATGCAAGCCACAGCACTTTCATTCACCTCATGTGGATAATGTATAAGGACGACTAAAGAATGGCTGATGCATTTGAAGTATAGAGTTGGTGAAAAAAATTGAATAAACATGGACTTCAGGAAGAACAAACAAATCTGACTTGGAAAAAGTGTCAGAGTGGCAATGTATTTTATTTTCTTTTTATAAAGTTCTCTATCTTGAGCAATTTTATTTTTGGGTACAGAAAAAGTAACTGCCACTTTGCTTTATGACTTATCACATCTTATAATATGTAAACTGTTTCTATAGAAAACAAGCAATCATAGTTTAATAAATGGCTAGAGTGTGCTGGACACTGTAAGTAACTTGTCCCTCGTTGCCGTCAAGTTGGAACCTACTGATAGCTGACCTTGCATTTGGTTCCCGAGGCTTTGCCTGCACAGGAAGAGAATGTCCATCCTTCTCAGAAGAGCAGCTGGTAGATTAAATGACAAGAGAAAGGCCTGGCAGATTTAAATGACAAGAGCGAGGCATGGTGTTGGGTTAACAGTGTAACTCCCTACAGACAACTCCAGCAGAGCTTCTTTTTTTAATTTTAATTTTTTAAGATTATTATTAATTTTAATGAGAATTTACATTTACGAAGATTTAGGGTTTCCATTCATTCATTGTTGTACTTTTCTCCCTGCCCACTCCTCCCCTCCGCCCACCAGTTCGCTCTTCTCTTTGAAAAGTAAAAGAAAAATTCTTTCGTTGTTATACAATCCCACCCCCCAGGTCCGTTCCACTATGCAGCCTTCGCTCTGGACTCCTGAGATGACAATAATACCTAATCACATATCCCTTTTAAACAGTTCTCTCCCTCATCTGTTGCAATGCAGTATACATTATTGAACCCATCTTCTTACAAGTAACTGTAGAAGTACGCCTTCATCCCCTGAAGGGAGATGAATAGGCGCGGCTCCCGCTAAAATGGGTTCACAGTCATTTGTGAGCACGTGACACTGTCAACAGAAAAGCTGTGTTTCATTCTGTCATACAAAAGGGTCTCCATGAGCTGGGACTGACTCAGTGGCTTCTAAAAACAACTTAAGAACTCACTGGACTGTTAATAATTTATAGCAACAGTAGTGTAATGGCTTTTTTTAAAATGTACTCTAGGATCATGAGTAATAGAAAGAGAAAGATGGACCCGCGTTTGAAGGCTATGTTCTTGTCAGCATCTGTTTTATGATAACCATTATCTGTTTAGTCCTTGTGCACAACCTAAAGATAATGTCAGTGTTCCCGGTGTGGCCGTGGGCTGCAGACCTGTGTTTCTCAGGGTGAAAAAGCACCTCGCTTGGGCTTATTGGAAGGCTTTTTTTGGTTTAACTGATTTTAACGTCACTTTTACGTATTTCACAATCTGAACAGTTCTCTACAGCGTGTCATGCCTTTCGTATTGTGACAGATGATTCTCTTTCCACTTCTTCCTTGGGTTCCTCCTCTTCATAACCAGGTATTAAACCAGTCTCCCTACAGATGTTGCCTGCCAGCTCTCAAGCTTTTGAAAATGTCTTCTATTATTATAACTTTGAGAGCCTATTACATGAAGTTTGGATGTTATTGCACAATTTTGATCTCATGGTCTCTAAGCAACCAAAGGGGGAAAGGAAGTAGAGTGGGTCTTTGGAAGAATGGCCTGATTTCCCTCATGAACAACAAAGGGGAATTAAGGAATCGTTTTCTTGGTGACTTGAGTGCATCTCTCAGACAATAAGGCTGAGATGAGGCTGTGGAGCTAACTTTCGTTGAGACTATTATGTTTCCCAAAGACTTGGTTCTTCTGATGCTTAGATTAGTATTCCTGAACTTTATTACAGAAATGAGATTTGAGTAAAAGCAATTTACTTGAATCCTTAATTGAGGAGGTGCAGAATAAATTTAAATGATGAAATTAAGATTTTCAAACAGGTGATTCTTAAGTAAAATTCTTACCTCGCTTTGGCTAAGTTTCAACTTTTTAGTTTATGGGGGTGATGTGAGTAAGGCTTAAGCTGCTGAGGTTGGTGGCTGGAATGGGAAGGCCGGGCAGTCTGTCCCCGGGAAGATTGATAGCCTTAAATCCAATGAAAGTTCTGTTCTTTACTGTTTTGCAGCATTCCCTTGAGTCAGAATCGACTTGGTGGCAGGAAATTTTTTTTTTTGTTTGGGGTAAAAATTATGCCAAAATTGCTTTTCTAAAATGTAGAGGAAGGTTAATGTTTTAATGCCTGGACTTCGTGTGACTTCTAATCCTCAAAGTCTGAGCAGAGTGTTCTCCCCAAAGCTGCTGATGGGTGCGGTGGGGCTTTCCTCTGAGTGGAGCAGACGTGGTGCCCCAGACAGAGCTGCACCCTCACCCTTCCTTGGCGAACCTTTCCCTCCACAGGAGAATCAGCAGCCTGAGGCTTAGGGGCTTGTGAGTTGATGGACACAGGTAGATGATTTCCAGACCTGAATTTCCATCCAGCTCAATCCAGGCAAACAGTGGATCGGTAGTCATCACGTATCATGTGAAAATATACAGCAGACACTCTAAATTAGAGAGGGGACTAGGTGAGGGAGAAAAAGCTCAATGAAAACAAATAGATCAGACTAAATATAGTTTGGCATGTTGCAACTGCCTTCTAATCCAAATGGTAAAGAGTATTTGAAAACTGAGAAGCTGAGGGGCAAACTTGCAGCCTGGATTGCCACTGACATGGACACACAGGACTGCCATTCTCACTACCTGGACACTGCACTCTGCTTACATAGTCAAACAATAAAAACATTCACAACTAATGAAGATTTACTGAGTGGCTGCTTGATACTAAGCACTGGATAATGAGACTGCAAGGAAGGCTTTGAGCTGGGCCACTGGACTAGACAGAGGTGCATCTGATGTGAAGTCAGTGCGACATGCAGAAGCTTCTGGTCCTCTCACACGCACAGACCGCTCCACACTCCAAGATCGCTCAATACTTCATTTCACATTCACATGTTGGGTTCTTGCTTTAAAGGAGGGTCTCTCAAATCACTTAAACCTGCATTCATACTTGCTACCCGGGATGAATCAGACGTGTGCAGCAAATAGAATTTAATTTCTGTGATGCTGTTGCCAGTTATTGTTGATTTAGCTCCAACTCTTGTTGGTGTTGTTGAGTGCCGTCTAGTCAGAACTGACCCATAGCTGAGCCTCCAGCAGGTTTTCAGAGGCAGTTGATTGCAGGGGAGGAGACTACCTGTCCTCCTCTCATGGAGCAGCTGGTACCAAAGAAAATGTTGCCTGTTCCAACTTGTACTGCAGTTGGAATTGGTTTCTGTTTGAGCACATCTTCCACTGAGTGAAGTAGACTTACTTTCACTGAATTCAGGGGTGGGGGTCTTGCTGAAAGTGAGTATGTTTGGAATGGTATTCACAGAATGCCAAAGAACCCAGAGGAGCTTAGAGAAGTGTCCGGACTGAGCAGGGGGCTGAGGAGGGAGGTAATCATAGGGCTGCATGGTTAGATAAGTGACAGGGTTGGGGAGGTGAGGGGGTCTCTGCTGTTAGGGACAGTCTATACAAACTTTGTAGATAAACCAGTGTAAAATAAAAAAAAAAGAATTGCAAAAAATTAAACCAAGAAAGAAAAGCAATTTGCTTTTCCTTAGTCTTAGAGGATGCAAAATACAACAGCAACAGAAAGAGATGTCTTTGGTTTGTGCTCGATGCCCACAAGACATTGATGTTACTCTCTGGCCTGGAGGGATATGTGTGCTTCAGGTCAACTGTGTCCTTTTATCCTTTTATTTGTGACCATGAGCTGTTCCTAGATGAGCTTTTTCTTAGATTCTATTAGGAGATCACAAATATTTGGCTTTCTTTGGGCACTACCCTGGAAACACAAGAAAATCTGAGGCTATGCACTGTCCCCTGTACCCCCACCTGCCAAGCTGTGCAGTTCACCCCTGCAGCCACTGGGCCAGCACTTCCCTAGGTAGACCTCTTTCCTGACTTCCTCCATAGAACCCAGGCTTTGTTATTTGTTCTTCCCCCCCCTCCGCCCCCCAGTTCTGACTCATAGGGACCCATAAGTGTCAGAGTAGAATTATCCTCTAGTGAGTTTTTCGTGGCTGATATTTTATAACTGGATTGTCACATCTTTCTTCTGAGGCACCTGTGGGTGGCCTCAAACTCCACACTTGCAGCTGGGCAGTCAACCAGAGACTCCCTCTTATGCTCTACAAGTAATTTCTACAGTCTTAGTAAAACTACCCATGGGGTTTCAATGGCTGTAACATTTACTGGAAGAGTTTACCTTCCCTTTCCATCATGGAATGACTGTTGGTTTTGAACCATGAACCCTCCTGGTTAGCAGTTAGGTGCTTTCCCCACTGTGCTATAAAGGCTCCCTGTGCTCTAACATCCCCAGAGTCTCCCTAGGAATCAAAGAAGAATTCTGCCTAGTAGGATTTATCTTCACAAAAACAGACAATTTAGTTCTCTTGTGACTTCCGTTCATGGACAGTCTATGGGTCAGACCTTGAAATAGGACGTGAAACTATTTCCCATCCTTCAGACCCATCCGTGACTGTCATTCTCCAATACTATTGTGCTTCAAATGTTTCTAGGCTCTGGATTTGGGAGCTTAAATAAAAATATCTCAAACCTTTTTAAAAATGGCTCATCTCTGTAGTTTGAGTTTCAAAGACCAGTTTTTAAAACTTGCAATTGGTTTTCTCTGCTCTATTTCTGATTCCCAGAGACAGTGGAGGTTATTAATGTTCATGCTTGCTGAACCTGGACAGGCAGCGGGGTACAGAAATTGGTTAGTAATTTACAACATTATCTGGCTACATCATCTATTAGTAATGACACCTGCAGCCTTCGAAGCTGATCATGATGCAAGTGTCTGTTAGAAAGGGTCTTAGAAAATGTTCTAACTCATTGGACGGAATGAATGTCTGCTCCTGTGCTATGGAAGAGTGCTCACTGTTAAGAATAGCATGTTCTCGGTCAAGGATATTTGAGCATGCTGTGAGTAATGATGCTAGACTCTTTTGGAGTCTTTTTCAGTAAGTAGACTCTGGGAAAGAGGATGGGTGGGAAGCATCATTTTCTCACATTGATAGGAATATCCCATTGACTAACATCAAGACAAGGTGTGTCATTTGAAAATGTCATGCCTTGTGATATCAGGCTGGATTCCCATCAAAGCTGAACCTCACTAATGGAGAGTGTGATTTGCAAAGCCTAAAGGCAGACCCTCAAACTCCAAACTCATGTAGAGAGTTAGTGTTGTCAAGAAAATGTTTTTTTGAAAGCTCGGACTTTCTAATAATGCTACAAATACGTTTGAACAGTTTAGATAGAAATATTGAAAGATTTTATTGGCTGTTTAGATGAATCAACATAGAGAGGATTTTGTGATTTTTAAGACTTGAGCCAAAACTATCCCATGAAGTTATCTTTACATTATATAATTTATACCATTAGATAGAGACTCTACCTTGACTAACAGGCTTTTTGAAAGAATGACTTCTATAAGCTCAAATGGACAGGAGTAACTCTAAACACAGATGGGATAGTGTTAAGGCACCAAGAGTCCAAAGTAGTAAGTCTGAGTGGTGAAAGCTGGACAGAGATCCTGAGAATGACGACACAGCTTGGAGTGTGTAACTATTGTCTGTGAACTTGTACATGTAAAAATTATTGAATGGAAGTATGTTTTGTGTTTGTTTTGTATACTTTACCAAAATATTTTAAGAGTAATAAAATATTGAAAGGTTTTACTTCTAGTGCCTTCTTTGGTGTAATAAAGTGCTTACCAAAGACCAGTTTAGTGATCTTTGCAGAATTCATATTTCTAAAAATTCTTCACATTTCTTTATTTTCCTCAGTCATCAAGAGGTTGATTTTATTCTTAGCTTGATAAGGACAATAAATTATTTTAAAGATATTTAAGCTACTTCTTAGGTAGTTGAATCTCAGTGGTGGTTGTATTTATAACTTAGATTCTGAACTTTCCCCTATTAGACTGGCAGTTCATTGTGAAACTGAATGACAGTGGAAAGCAATAATATGCTTGAATTGAGAATTAGTCAAGAGTAACTGCATCAGGATTTAACGATCTCTGAAGTTACCCAGAAAGCTGAATTTTAAATTTTACATGTGAGAAAAATAATGATTATACATAGTTTGTATCTCCTAGAATTATTTATGATGAATGTGAGTATTGGTCTTTTATAATTTCCCTTAACAGTAAGAAATTCAGATTAAAAGAATTTTCTTCTTGAATATTAAAAAGTATCAAAAATAGTTTGAATATATTTTCAAGTTTAAAGAAAAGGAAGATTCATAAGATAAAATGCTTCATAAACCATGTGCCACGTGATCAGATTTGTTAAATCTGAAAATTGGTACTCAAGTAAAGGTCACTCTCGAAAAGCTACTGCTTCATCCACTGATCATTCTATACTAAAGATGAAGGACTCTTCCCACTTCACCTTATGATTTTGACAAATGGGGAAAATTTTACCCAAATGCAAATAGTCTAAAAGGATTAGTGAAAGAGAGGACAACCCTTGAAGAGATGGATTGACACAGTGACTGACTATAACAGTGGGACAGAACCTGTCAGAGATTGTGAGGATAGCACAGGATAGGGCAAGATTCACATCTGTTGTTCGTAACGTCTCTATGAGTCATAGGCAACTTGAAATACCCAAGAACATAAACAACAAAGACTTAGCTCTAAAAAGTGTTACAGCAAATTAATCTTATAAGGGGAAAGGTTAGTTGGTTTCTTAACTCCTTAAAGGGTGCATTAACAATTGATATTAACACTTCAAAATAAAAGTTCTCACTCACTATTAAACTGTTAACATCTCGGAAGAACTGAGCCACAGACTCAATAGAAGTGAGATTCTCCTTTGTTCCTTCCTTTCCAGGTTTATATTATTAATTTCTTTACATGTTCCTTCCATTGTTCATCTGTTTGTTTTTTTTTTTCAAATAATTGTTGTTCATTAGCTACTTTAGTGCAAGCTCCCACTCATAGAGACCCTGTGTACAACAGAGCAAGACTCTGTCCACAGTCCTGTGCGTCACAATGTCTGTTGTGTGTAAGCCCATTGCTGCAGTGACTGTGTCAATTCATCTTGTTAGAGAGCTTCCCCTTTTTTGCTGACTTTCTGCTTTTCCAAACATGACGTCCTTCTCTGTGGACTGGAGCCTCCATATCATCCTAAAATATAGGAGATGAAGTCTCACTATCTATGCTCTTGAGAAGCTCTCTGGGTGTACATCTTCCGAGATGGATTTCTTCTATCATTTGGCAGTCCCTGATATATTCAATATATTTTCAATATTCCTAGTCAACACCACAATTTAAAGCTTTGATTCTTTTTATGCTTATTACATGCTAGACTTTTTGAAAAACATCCCATTTAAAATTGTAATGTCATAATTTTCCAGAGAAACATTTTCTTGTTAAAGAACTTTAACTTTTAAAAAACAATAACTGAGTTTTCAGAATTTCTGTACATATTAAAATATGATTTGTGAAATGATAAATAAGTGGGTTTATAGAACAGGTATAAATTTAGTATCAAATACAATTCATAAGCATTCATAGGCTGTTCAGCCTTGTAAATTGATAGTCACAGTGACTCAATGGTACACAACACCAACAAATTGAAAAAGGGTTATTATTTAATTATATACCAGTGACCTAAATTGACTTGAAATTTGTTGTGAGGTTGTTTAAAAATTTCTAGGCATCAAGAGTCCCTTACCACCTAGCTGACCTATCAAATTGTAATTAGTATAAGGTAGTTTTTGATAAAGGAACAAATCTTCAATTCTGCGGTGTGGTACATTTTATTATAAAAACCTGTTGTACAACATTGTACAATACTGCTCAGAGTAGGGGGAGAAAAAGCCCTCTTTGACATCATCTATTCCCTTCAGAATAGTTTGACTATTTATGTGTAGCTTACATAACTAAGAATTAAATGATCACCAAAACAAACATGTTTCTACAGAAACTATTTATATAAGTCATAGTTATAATCTTTGGTTAAGCTCTTAATTATATCTAATGATTTCCTGTTAATTCATTGAGAATCCTGACAACTAATTGGATGGCAAGTAGCCTGCATGATATCCTACAGGTTACTTTTTTAAAAATTAATTTCTTTATATTGTTGTCAATGCACACAGCAGAGCATGTAGCAATCCATGCTACGTATGTGGGATTCAGAGATGTTGATCACAACCATGGAGTCTGTCTGAAAGGTCCCTCCCCTCGTAACATAAACTCACTGCCCCTAAGTTTGCTATCTAGTCTTTTAAATGCTTTTGTCCATTTAATCCCAACTGGATGACTCTTAAAGGGCACTATATTCTAAGTAGCTGTTCTTTCTTAATTAAGCTAAAGGCTGGTTTGGGCAGGTTATCTGAAAGGACTAGTCCCTAGAGAAGGTCATCATGCTTGATGAAGCAGAGGGTCAGCTGGGAAAAAAAGACCCTCCACGAGCTAGACTGACCCAGTGGGTACAATAGTGGGCTCACAAGTAGTGACTGTAAGGATGGCAGGACTTTGGCAGTCGTTTGGTCGGTTGTGCTCTGTGTTGTTACGAACAAAACCAGCAACCACAATATTGCTTGGTTTAAAGAAGGCTTTCAGGGAATTACAGATTAGTTTCCATTAAATGTCAAATTTATGCTATCACCTGCTTTTCTTAGAAGTCCTCTAGTCTGTATCTATTATTGTGTTGCTAATATTAGTCTATTTTTATAATAAAATTGGTTTAAGAAGAATAGATATAATCTTGAAAAAATTCCTTTTCCTAGTTCAAGATTATATATAAATGTTTATGATCTTGCAATGGGATTCTGTATATTGTATGCTTCTAGAGATTGTATGTTATTGTATGATATATTGTATGTTTTGTATATTGTATGTTTCTAGATTTATATTTAAACCATTCATTCTATCTTGAGTTAAGAATACGACTTCTTTACATTATTAGAAAGTTACTGTTATTAAATAAAACATTCTTTTCTCCTGATTTTGAAATTATTTTTTATGAAAACTCTGATCTACTTTTAAAAATAGCTCTTTCTTACAGTTGGTTAATCAAATTAATATCAACTTTTGTAACTTCATCTGTTACCTGTTAAGAAAAATTTTCCTTTATTATTTTTTGCACTTAGGGACATATTTTTTCAACTGGAAGTTATTTAAGGGTTTTGATTGTTCTTCTGATAAACTTAAGGGTGTCATATATAATATTGAATCTACTTAATAATAAATTCTTTCTTTCAAAAAGAAAAAAACAAACAGAAACCCCAAAGCAAAACAAACAAACAAAAATCAAATATTTTGGTTTCAGATGCGATCTGTGAGCCGGGTCTTTAAGTTTATCGACATGCCAACAGAAGAAAGTACACCTTATCAGTCGGTCCAATGCTTTAAGGGTGCTCAGCTCTCCAAAGTGATGATTATTGAGAATCAGCATGTGAAGAAAGAGGGCCAGTGGCCCTCAGGGGGTGAAATGACGGTCAAAGACCTCACGGCAAAATATATCGATGGTGGCAGTGCCATCCTAGAGAACATTTCCTTCGCCATAAGTCCTGGTCAGAGGGTAAGTATTAAGCATTTCTTGCTTTGTGTTCAGTAAATGAGTTCCTGTTGTCTAAAGCTCTTAAGCCCATGAGTGATTAGAGTCCATTTGTAGAGCTACTATTGTAGCTAAGAACGAATGTTGAACATATTTAGTTTATATAGATTTAATATTTTTCATATGAAATTTAATTTGTAGAGTTCTGAATCTGTATAATAAGCCCATTTTACATGGAAGTCTGCTTTAATGAACCAGTTTCTAGGTTACTTACTGGTGAAGTTATTATATAAACAAGCATTTTAGCATATCTTGGTTTTTCCACCTTGAAAATGAACTGCATAAGAGAAGTGTTTTGTTCATTTTATATATGCTACACAAAATTTTACCTAATTTGCACTCTTTTAAATAGCTGTTACTTTGTCCTTAGCATTTTTCAGTTTCTTTGGCATTTTTGCCAAAATATGGATTGTTCATGGTTTTTTTTTCCCAAACAGAAGTAACTATGAATCATCCTGGTAGGGTTTTTTGGTAATTTTTTGTTTTTTGTTTTTTGTGGTTTTTTTTTTTTTTAATTCTTATGGATCAAAACAGGACTGACAGCATAAGGGACTCAGTACGTGACTGCTGTTGGATTGGTTCTTGATGACAAAATAGTTATTCTCCACGTACTTTAAAATTTTGTGACTATAGTTTTATATTGTCTTCAAAGTCTTTATTCTGGGTCATACTGTCCATAAGAAAGTCAAAGGCGTGCCAGAGAAACTGAAGCAGCACGAAGATGATGGTGGTTAGAATTTTGCATGACAAACAATTGGCTTTTTGTTTTGTGTTTTAAAATTTTTTTTTCACTAGTTTATTTACAAAATTCTAATACAAATTTGAACAAATCCTTTCTTCACCCCACCCCTATTAAGTTGTACAGCCCAATGATTAATCCCCTTTTCCCCCTGCACATCCACATCCCTCTGCTTCCAGCCTCTCCCATCCCTCCTGGATCTTTATACTCATTCTACAATAACAGTCTTATACAATATTTATGCTTGTGGGACTGACTTAGTTCACTCAGCATAATGTTCTCCAGTCCCACCTAAGTTGGGTAGAGACAAAGAATCGTAAGGCCAGGAGTTTGAACTTGTTGAGCATAAGGGGTGATTTTTGTATGTGTTTATATTCATTGAGAGATCTCTGGTGGCCCAGTACATAGAATATCATGCCGTTCCCCCTGAAGATATGCCTCTTTAGTGGTTCAATTCTACCAGCTACTCCCCAGGAGACATATGGGCAACCTCCTCCAATACAAAGCATAGCCTTAGAAACCCAGTGCAGGGTCACCTGTGAGTGAGCTCAGACTCAGTGGCAGTAAAATAAAACAATTTAATAGAGCATTGTTCTGATATAGGGCTGTGGGCCTCCATAAGTAAAAAAACTAAGAAAGTAATAAAAATTGCCTTGTAGAGTTCCTTGCCTCCTCATGTTCACAGGACTATAGAGATCAAAATATATCACTTTCAGATGACTCTTAATTAAAGCACAACAATTGAGTTAGTTTTAGGGGGAAGTAAAGTTGTCACATCTCAGAAAATGTAGAGGAAAGATAAGCTTAAGAATCCATCTGAAAAGGGTGTGGCATACTATCTGTCAAAATGCAAACATTTTTCAGTTGTCATTTCCAAAATTTTGTTGTGTAAGTGGAAAATGCTTTCATCAACAATTCAGCTTTGATATCTGTTTTGTGATAAAGTGTTGAGATTTTCTCATTTTGAACAGTAAGGAAAAAGGAGGTAAGCATTTAATTATAAGTTAAAAGGTTGACAATGAACCCCCTCAGATGTGCCTTCTGAAGGTAGGCTTGGCAACGTATTTCTGAAAGGTCACAACCTTAGAAACTATTGGAGTAATTCTACTTCGTATACATTCAGTTCCTTGAGTTAGAATAGACATCATAGCAGCTAATTACATCAAGAGAAAGTTCTGTGAGTTTTTCATTTATCTCAATTAACATATTTCCTAATAGAAGAATGTGGTGAAAAAGAAATAAATGGTTTATACCTATTTCTAACTCCCTTGCTTTCTTAAAATAAAAACCAGTTTTTAAAATTCTGAATAGATCACTTTAGCATGCTATATCTACTGCCTTTTCTTCAGAACCTATAACTGCATCTTGAAAACTCTTTAGAAGATTCCCCCAAACATTTTTTGCCATGCTGAGTTAAGGAGTAGACTTAAATTTGGTGTACAATTTTGAGCAGCCAAGAGTCCTGGTGTCATAGGGCACAGAGAGCTGTATTGATATTCTGAAGTCTTTACCCTGTGGCATTTCTAACCAGAGACTCCATAGGAGAAAGATGGGCTATCTCTTCTTGTGCAATTTACAGCTCCTGCAACCCACTGGAGGGTTAACTGTAAGTCAGCTCCGACTAAGTTGACAGGTTTGTTTGTAAAATCACGGCAGGTTCAAGTGTGGGGCAATTCATATTCTTGGAGAGAAAGAAAAGAGCCATGGAAATGTGAAAATCTGTAACTTTCAGTGTATTTCAATATTTTTGTTATATGAATAAAGATGAAGAAGAATAATTTTTGCATAAAAGATTCAATCTTTATAGGAGAACAATTTCTCTGTGGTAGTTAAGAAGGAAAAAAATGTCTTACTACTTTCCTCACCCTTAGATGAGGCCTTTCATTTGCAGAAGCTTGATTTTAAATTTTGTTATTGTAAGAGAAATAGAGCAACTGTTTCACAACTTTTGCTCCAAAAAACAGTTTATCTTTCCAATCTCAGCTGTAAGATAAAAACAAACCTTTTGTTCTTTTTGCCTATATTTCGTCTACTCACATTCCTCCCCTGTCCCTCCCTTTTCTTCACAAAACACACAGGCTAGGATTTAAATTGGAACCTGATCATCCACAGCAAACCTGGACGTGTTAAAAATGCCATGAGTGGTATTCTATGTCCATATATCACAGGACTGGATGGTCCTCTGATTAAGTGGATAATCACTAGTTCTTCAAGGTCTTTTTTTGAGCAAGTTTTTCTGCTGTTCAGACTAATAGTCTGAAGAAATGCCAGAAACAATTCATTATCATGCCAAGGGTTCAGATAAATACAACAAAGGCATGTAAATGCCTGCTTGGTTTGTTAAATGCTTTTGGTACTGCCTGTCTAATGAAAATTGGTAGGAAGTGGCTGAAGCGTTAAGAAATTTATGCTGGGCTTAGGAGAAACAACATTGAATGATTGTAAAAAAGTTACAGCTTTAATCCCCTTGGAGATCTAAATTTCACTAGACTTGCCCTTTTGATTTCTGGAAACCATGAAGAGATTGAAAAGTAATTAGAACCTGTTGCAGTATACTCAACTAGGCTCTCTAAATGGAACGCTCTAAGATTGTTCTATTCATGGTACCATGCCATCATAACTAGCACCTAACTCGATACTGTTTCACTCTTCAGATAATGTTTTTATTTATCTTGATCCAAAATTCTCAGAGAGGAGGAACACTAACGTTACTAGATAACACTGACTTAGAATTAGACTGTCCTAAAAGCTTATTTGCAGGAAGTGCTCTGAACTTGATCAATAGATTACTGAGAAGAATGGAAAAACAAATCTCAGAAAGGAATTGTTATATGCCAATTATAGCAAACACAAGAAGACTTTGTTAGGCAGAGGCCAGCGAGAGTCTTGTCAGTTGGAAAAGGTAGAATAAAAATGCAAAACAATAAGGAAACCAAGCCATAGCAAAATATTTAAAAATTACCTCAATCTTGTTTTCTCTCAGTATCAGAGTGTAACTAATTTACAAAATTGGGAGTTGTTTGTTCTTGTTGTTATATAGCATTGAGCCAGAACTGACTCATAGCTGACCCTCCAGCAGGTTTTCAAAGGCAGTAAATTGCATGGAGATTGCCCATCTTTCTTCTGTGGAGCTGCTGGTAAACTTGAACCAAATACTGTTGAGTTAACAGTGCAATTTCTTGCCACTAAGCCACCGGAGAGGCAGGAGTGGCATCCACTTCCTAAACCACATGCCTCTGGAAACTCAATAAACTTTGAGAAACGATGATAGTTATCAAAAGGCTTCAGGTCATAGCGTTGCTATGAGTTGTGCTCGACTCGACAGCAACCAACAACAAGCCATCAGAGATTGTGTGCAAATGAAATTCCACATAACTTTAAAAGGAAAAATTATCTAGCAATTGAACAAACTTCACTAACTCATTTTATTAGATCAGCTCAATAAGTTTACTCTTCATTCTACTCACCCATTCATCCATCTGACTGTTCCTTAATTCTGACAAACAGGCATATATGGAGAACCTTATATAAGCCCACAATTGGGCCAGGTGCCAAGAATCCAATGGAAAATTAGATTGACTAGGCTACCCTGTTTGAACTACTTCTTTTTTTTTTTTTTTTTGGTAAACACAAGCAATGATCAGGAAGAAAATGTGAAAATAATCATTGATTGGGATCAGTGTGATGATAAAACTCAATAGGGTGTAGTGAACAACTTTTGGTTGATCTGGGTTTGTTCATTGTCTCAGAGAACAAACATTCATAAAAATGCTATATGGTAGCTTTTTTGGTTGATACAAAGACAGTTGTCACCTTATAGCTTACTAACTCCCAAAGACCTAGTGTTTTACCAGGTATGTAAGTATTGGATGCCTCAATATTATTATTTTAGTTTGTTAGACATTCGAAAACCTTTATTGTGGTTCATGAACTGGCCCTGATTCAGAAACTGTTATTAGGCTATGATGAGACAAGTGTAGAAATTGAGAGTAAGTTTTTTAAAATGTATTTTTACTGTATTTTTTTTCCCAAAGTACTCATTTGCAGTGGACTGGAAACTTAGAAACAAAGCAATTCAAAAGTGCCCTTCCCCGTGTGTGAGGATCACTGCTCTGAAAAGTCCCCTTCTCTTGGCTGCTCTGTAAAGGGGCCAAAGGATAAAAAGAAATCGGAATGAACTTTACTCAGTGCCACTACATGCTGGGCAGTCTACTCAGTGTTCTGTTGCCTGTTCTCTTCCGCTTACAGCACATGCCCCTAGGTTCAGGGATCCGTGCTGAAATCAGAGATAGAGTTTGAGAGTCATGTGGACCATCTGCTCTCCCTGTACGGTGCATGGCAAACTGAACTGCATACTTTGTTCTTATAAGAACATCAATATCTTTTTCCTGTGTCTTTTCTCCTGCCAGTCGGGCTAGGGATAAGAATATGATTTGACAACCGACACGTATTATCTATCCGCTGAGTGGCAGTGAGGCTTCCTTCACTGCCACTTTCTCTTGGATGGTATCATTTACCAAACTTATTTTTGGAGTCCCCAGGTAGTGTCCTAAGTTGAATGCTTGACTACTAACTGAAAGGTTGACTGTTCAAACCTACCCATTGGCTGCTCAAAAGAAACATTTGGCTGTCTGCTTCCAAAATGTCACAGCCTGGAAACCCCATGGAGCATAGATCTCCTCTACAGTACATATGGGTCACCATGAGTCAGAATCAACTGTTCGTGTTTTATTTTAGTTTCCTCTTGATCTTGTCTATTGTGAGATCTAAGAGTGGCTATTGCTTAAGTGATTAATTGATTAAAGGTTGCATATGAATATGAACCCTGCTTCAGATGAACGAATGTCCAAATTTCCATTTATGTGTTGTAACTAAATTGATATGTAGGTCTTGACCTTTGTTTTGAGCCCATCCATGGGAATAATGTGCTTTGAGACATTCCTGTTTTGCCGTTCGTCAATTAGAAATGGACTTGTCCAACTATTTTGCTTTTTGTTAAGTTCCGTGATAAATGAAGGCAACATCATGAGGTCAATTCCTTATGGCCAAATTCTGTGCCAGGTTTATTCTTACACAGACTATAAACTTGGCATTCTTACCAAGAGTATGAGTATGGAGGAAGGTGTGAAGAGTAAGTGAAATCTTCCCCTTGTGACTCACAATAGCAAAGAGTTGGTAACAAGCTAAGTGCCCATCAACAAATGAATGGATAGGGAAACTGTGGTATATTCACACAGTGGAGTACTATGCTGCATTGAAAAATAAGGAACTCATGAAATATTATTCAAAACGGGTGACCCTGGAGGACATTATGTTGAGTGAAATATCTCAGTCACAAAAGGACAAATACTGCATAGTGCCACTGTTGTAAAATGGGACTGACATGGGGGTTTGGGGGGAGACTGAGAAAGATGGGATAAATTAATAATTATTACTGCATTGAAACAGATGAGGGAGAGAACAGTTTAAAAGATATATATGATTATTGGCATGACATGAGTCCAGAATGAAGGCTGCACAGTGGAGTGGATGAAAGAAGTTTTATTTTACTTTTCAAAGAGAAGAACAAACTGGGGGAGAGGGGTGGGCAGAGAGAAAAGTGCAACAATGAATGAATGGAAATCTAAAGTCTCTGTAAGTTTTCATTAAAATTAACAATAATAATAATAAATTTTTTTAAGTTTAAAAAAGAATTGTCGTGGGTTTTACTTAGATATAATACTGTGTTGCACTGACCTGATGGAACAATGTTTGACGGGAGTCATTCTGCTACTTTTGTCTCACAGGTGGGCCTGTTGGGAAGAACGGGATCTGGGAAAAGCACATTGTTATCAGCGTTCTTGAGACTGCTGATCACTGAGGGAGAAATCCGGATTGATGGTGTGTCTTGGGATTCAACAACCTTGCAACAGTGGAGAAAAGCCTTTGGAGTCATCCCACAGGTGAGCCCGAAGCCTTAATGGGGTGGATTAATGGGGACGGAAGGGAAGTGATTAAATGACATTTTTTAAAAATCATCTTTTGACACTTATACTCAGGAAAGGGACCTTAGTGACTGGATAAGCCCATAGCTACTAACGGAATGCCTTGTTTGAACCCTTTATTGTAGGACAAAGATGTGGTGTCAGCTTCCATAAATGTGTACAGCCTTGGAAGCCCCATAGGGCAGTCTACTCCTTCCTCTAGGACAGTTCTGTGTTGTAATAGACACGACAGTAATAGGTTTTTGTAGTCAGGAAAATCACATTTCTCCACAAACTCTTTTCATAGTGTTTGTTGTCTTTTTGCTGCAATACGGACCTTTGAAAGGGACACTTGAAATTCCCTGAGACAGAAAGCATTGACATAATGGTAGTTTCAGTAATGTTCCTGGGAAGGCAGACCCCGCACCCAAATCAGTGTGCCTTCTGTTTTCATCAGCTTTTTTCCTTCCTTTTCGTATTCCTGCTTCAGTGCTCTGAGCTCCATGTTAGCACTCACAGGAGGTTGGGAGATGCATTACAAGTCGGAGAAGATTCTGTTGAAATAACTAACACTTGGAAGCATTTATGAGGTTGTAGAATTGGAAATAGAAAATGTAGTGATTGTTTTTGTTCTTAGGATAGGATGAACCATGTCGGATTAATCTGTAGCTTTTTGGCTTTCTGTAAAATACCACTCTTTGTTCTGAATCACAAAGTCTGCCTAGCGTCGCTGCCTTAATATCATTGTACCTGTGTGGTTGTGTAGAGGACTTCTTGTGTGTGACAGAAAATTCTGGCGGTTCCAGATTTGAAATCATCTAAATGGAAACCAAGGGAGGTCCTTAATGGGACTAAAGCAGAAAGGCATTTCCAATATTGCTCCTGGTCTTTGCTCTCATTTCTATGTGCATATTCATTTTGTAAACTATTCTTTTCTTCGCTTTGTTCTGTTAGGCACTAACTCCACTTCACTACCGTGGTTCTTTTACACTCTTCTTTACTTTTAGCACAGAATCAAAATGTCAGGAGCATCTCTAGGTAGAGTGACTACAAATCTAGACTAAGAAAGAAAGCTTGTATTTCTTGATAGATAACTTTTAGGGAGCATTTAGTCCTTTAGACTAATGAGGCACTAAATATTTTAACTGCCAAACCGAGTATTGTTTCTTTGGAAAGGAGTAAAAGGATTGTCACATGGTCTTAAAGAGAAAATGTTCTGGGAATACAAGTATCCCAAGGTGATAGCAAAAGGCTTGCTAAAAATGCTGGAGGATGTGGGATAGAATCTGGTTGTCTGGGAAACGTGGGTCAGTTTAATCAAAGTCTTCTGACCCTATTTCAAACTAACGACAATAAAGCTTTGGGGTTCTGTTGCTGTTGTTCTTATAGATCTACGTGTTAGGATAAGCAGAGCTCTAAAAAAAGTTCTTCCAATTCCACTGGAAACCAAATCACCAATACACCTTGTGGTGAAGTTGGGGGTTTTTTTAAGTCCTTAGGATTCTTAAAAACACAATTTGTAGGAAATGCTAACCCATAAAAATTCTTTATCCTGCTTTTCTGCCCAAATGAATCTACTAAACTTTTTTAGTCTATATTGTTCTTCGATGGCTGAGAAGTTATAGATTCGAAAGCCAGAAATACTTTCAACAGTGTTTTCCAGAAGTGAGCGGTGGTGCTGACGTAGATGCTTCTTTTCAGGATACCAGCTTATGATCCTGCTTTCAGGACCTGTACCCTAATATCACACAAATGTCTTAGCTAAATGTACCATTTCTCACATGACAAGTGAGTACTTATGATGGAGAGGAAGAGAGCAAGACACGTATTTCTGACATCTGAATCAAGAGATGCTTTGATTTTCCTGGCCTTTCTTTGACACATCAAATTATTTTCCCCCCTTTCCTAGTAGCTGTTCTTTAAAATGTAATAAAAATTTTAATACCCCGCAAGAACTGTTTTCATTTACATTTCTTTAATTTCCTTCTTCTTATCTTTCTGCTCTTACAGGGGTGTAGTTTCTCCAGGGGCTAACATTGGAACATGAGAAATCACTGGCCAACTGGGCACTTGTTCTCAGAAACTTGAAACAAGAGCTCTGAACATGAAGGCTCCCATTTTTCTCAGAGTGATCTCAATCATGAGCTGTAGAATCAAAAGATCCCTGTAGTTTTGACAAGTTCTTGCAGGATTTTCTTTTTAATATCTTCCTGCCTGCAGCTAGAATGCTGTCTTAGAAAATATTCTGGCATGATAGAGACAGTATTGTGTCTATTTCATGGTGGAACTTCCTTCAATTTGTTCCACTTACCTGTAAGGGGATGGGAAGACACAATGAAGGCTATAGTCCGAGTCCTGTTGACTTAACTGTTTGAACACCAGACTTAAGATTGTTCATTAGCTTTAAACCATGGTATTCACTTAATTCATGAATAAAAAGAAAAGAGAAGAAGAAAACTGATCTTTAAGAATATATATTTTTATACTATATCAAGTTTGAGAGCCACAAATCATTCTTAAGAAATAATTACACCTGGGTTTCATGTAAGACCTTTTTTTAGCCCAGTGCCATTCATATAAGACTTTATAATCCCCAAGTAATAATATCTACATGTGATTCCTATCACAAGATTAGAGCATCTTTTGTTGTGAGGAATATCAGATAAGGCTAAACATGTATCTGTAAATCTGAATAGTGAAATTTGAGGTTCAATCACTTTTGATAATTTTGATAATCACTATGAGTTGTAATCAATTTAACAGCAACATGTTTTGATTTATTGCAAGTACTTGGTACACGTCTTAGTTAAGGAAGCAGATTTAAGCACAAAACTATCAAGAAGACTAGTAAAAAAGAATATAATAGAAATCTAAATCAAGTACAGATTGTTTGCTTATTCTTGTTGTTGTTGTGTACCATTGATTTGGAGCCAACCCATAGCTGACACTCTGGCAGGTTTTCAGAGGCAGTTAATCAATTGTATGGGAGGTGATTTCCCATCCTTCTCCCATAGAGCAGTTGGTGGATTTGAACCTCGTGCTTTCAAGATTGCAACACAACTTCTTGCCACTGGGCCACCAGTGCTCCTATTTCTTATACAGCATACAGTACAATAATTTGTATGGTAGGAATTCAATACTAATATTCTGTGCCAAATTGCTAAATTATTTCTTTCACAAAGGATGAAGTGTTCACAAAACCTGAGTTTTGTAAGGCAAGTTACTTCTTTCCATGTTCCTGTTTCCTTGTCGATAAAATGAGTGTAGTGGTAGTAACTATTTCATTGAGTTGGGATGAGAATTCAATTAATTAGTACATACAAAAAAATTAATTAGACTCCCTAGTAAGTAGTAAGTACAATTGTTGTTGTTGTTGTTGTTAAGTGCCATCAAGTCACAGGTGATTCATAGCGACCCTATGAAGGAGAGCCCTCGATGTGTGGGTGCCTTTCATACTCTCTCCAGGTTCATAGGGTTTCCGGAGGCAAGCTATTATGGAAGTGGATGCCACTCCTCCTTCCACCCTTGTTCAATTGGGGAGCTCCACCCCACTCTCAGTCCGCACTGGGTAGCCAACCGTTAACGCATTTGACACATCTGTGTCACAGTGTTCAGCCTCACAGTAACCAAAAGTGACCATGGTACAGCAACTTAGTAAGTACAATACAACATTAAAATATCGATCTATCCAAATTGGACAGAATATTATTGCGTAGATTCAATTTATAAAACAACACCATCAGCATATACTGTAAAAAAAAAGAGAGGTCTGAACCACTTTGATGTCATAAATAGGTGGGCCACATTTTAATCAAACAACCTTTAATATAGACATAGAGTAAGTTGTTTCTGTAGTACTCTGTCGCCTCTGTAGCTAGATTGCTTGTCTGTTGTCTTGATTGTGTTTTGGTTTGGTTTGTGAGATCTAAAGCAGAATGCCAGTTGCTGGGAACAGGGCCAATTTTACAGTACCCCATCTAGACCTGAACTGGGAAGTCTCCACTGAGTGGAGGAGTCAGCTTCAGGAAAGAGATTAGTCATATGGTGAACAATGGCTCTCTCTTTTGTCTTCCTCGATTCCCAAGAATTGCTCCTTATACATGACCTAAAATAAGTATCAGATGTTTGTGCACCCCGACTTTCCTATGTGTGAAGAATCGCTTAAATGGAGAAGCGCTGTGATGTATTGTTTCAGGGGTGCTTTTTGCTGCACTGGACTGTGTCAACAAGGCCGAGCCATGTAATTCTCAGTCCCGTGGCTATTTTTCATTTGTAAACCAGCAAAGAGGACTTAGATAACCTCTAAGGCCCTTTTAGCTTTAGAGATGAGTCTGTGAAATCCTTGAATCCATTGTAAAAATGGAACTAAAAGTATTATATTTTAGGGCATTATTTTTATCGTAGGAGTAGGAGTATGCAATGAGGGTTGCAGAGTGGATTATATTTGGGGGTAGGGGGGGGGATTGGGGGAGGTGTGGGGGGATTGTATACCAGTGAGGGAGTTTTGCTATGGGACCATTGTTGTTGTTGTTTTAGGTGCCTTCAAGTCGTAGGCGACTCATAGTGACCCTATGAACGAAAGACCTGAACATTTTTATAACTTTCATCCTTTCTCCAGGTTCATAGGGTTTCCAGAGGCCAGCTATTATGGAAGTGGGTGCCACTCCTGCTTCAAAGCTTGTTTTAATCAGGGAGCTCCACCAAACACTGTACACCATGGGTAACCATTATCGCATTTGACACATCAGTGTCACAGTGTTCAGCTTCACAGCAACCACAAGTTACCTTTATACAGCAAGCAGTGCTGTATGAGCCCGTAGCATGGATTTATTTGGTTTTTGAGGATCAGGAAAGATGCCCCTGGGGAAGTGATAATTCATTAGAATCCTAAAGGAAGGACTAGCTGGCCAGTGGAAGAATGTGGAGAGGAGAGTCCCAGCCACCAGGAGGAAGTAAAAGAAAGCCAGAATGAATGGAATCAAAAGAGGTAGACATCTCTCACGTGATCATTCCTGAGCTTAGCTACAGCAGTGAGGAGGCTGTTATGGTGGCTGTGAGGTCCAGGGCACCTCTACTCCAGAGCAGATTGCCTTGACCTTGTGGGTTCAAATTACCAACTTTTCCATTAGCAGTCCAACATATTATGCATGACATCACCAAAATTCTTTTAAATAGAAAGATAAAAATGAATTTTCAATTCAATGCACACCAATGTTTATCTCAGCAATATTCACAATAGCAAATAAATGGAAACAGCCCAAGTGCCATTAACTATTGAATAGGTAGAAAAGCTATGATTGATTCATACGAAAGAATATCACGCAGCATTACAAAACAATGAACTCATCAAACATTGCACAACGTGGATGATTCTGGAAGACATTATGCTGAGTGAAATATCTCCATCACAAAAGGATAGATACTGCAAAAGACTCCTGTTAAACTGGGGGAAGTGAAGGGGAGAGTGAATAAAGAAGAGATAGATTGTGAACACTGCCCTGGAATGGGTGAAAGGATAGACAATCTGAAAAGAATGAACAATTAGAGACGATGTGATGGACATTTAACAGCCTGGAACAAAATAAGCATTAAAAACAGAATTGGGGGTGGGAGAAAAATGTACCTGAATAAAAATAAATCTCTTTGGGAACCTTCACTAAAATGAAAAAATAGATATATAAGTAAAATAACTTTCAATTAAAAATTAGCACAAAGAGAATAGTAGTTGTTATTATGATAGCAGCATTTACTAATGATATGCTGATTTTCTTTTAAAGCAGTCTATACTCATACTGATAATACGTAGAGTGCAGTGGAGTGTCTCAGGATGAGACTTCCTACTGGAAGCCCGTCCCTTGTTCACCTTACGAGAATACTCCCCTCCGCCTCCCTCTGGAGCCTGCCTTCAGTTCAACAAATGTTTCATTTCATTATGTCTGTCTTGTTCCTGTGCGCTCATATTAGACGTACACCTTTGTTTATTGACCAACTGAACATGTATGCTTAAATCAGAATGTGGAAATGAATGAAAATATCTTAAAAAATCAAACTAGAAGTTAAAATTTTGAGGTAAGTGGGAGGAAAATAAATTAGCGATATTAATAGAAATTTGTTTCAACAATTCATTGGGACTCATGCTTAGTTCTTGTTTAGCCATTTGATTTTATATTTTCCTGTAAGGAATATAGCTAGGGGAGAAATCCAATTTCTCAAATTTATTTTAAAGAATATGTATTTGATAAGCATTTGTGATGGTTCCAAGTGTTCTTTTAGCTGTTGTTGTTGATTGCCTTTGAGTCGAGCACGACTCATAGCGACCCTATGAACAAAAGGCCTGAAGTCCCTCTACAACTATCGACATTTATCAAAGTTCATAGAGTTTCTGGAGACATGTTGTTTAGGAAGTGGATGCCACGCCTGCTTCCAAACCTGTTATAGTATGTTATTGTTGTTATGTGCCATTGAGTCACCTGAGATGTGTTTTAGCTTATATTTCTTTAAAATTATGGAAAGAAAATATGAACATATAAAATTGGACACAAATGAATGCTAAGAATGGTAAAACTGAATGGTATGTGGATTCTTGTTATAATAATTTTTATTTTTGCTTTAAATACTTCATAATAAAATAAATTAAAAGGGAAGAATATTCATTAAAGAAAGTTATTCATTTTCTTCTCCCTCCCTTATTGCTATAGAAAGTATTCATCTTTTCTGGAACATTTAGAAAAAACCTGGATCCCTATGAACAGTGGAGTGATCAAGAAATATGGAAAGTGGCAGATGAGGTAAGAATCTAAAAGAAATACTTTTGAGAAGGGAACTTATACAGAGGGTAATTTTGCACATGTTGTTATTATTATGTGCCATCAAGTCAACTATGACTCATAGCAACTCTCTGAATGATAGATAATAAATTTGCCCTTTCTCGCACCTTCCTGTTAATCTCAGAAATGCCCAAGTACATTGTTTCAGTGACTGGAACTGTGTCAGTCCATTTTGTTGACAGTCTTCTCTATCTCTAACCCTCCACCTTTCCAAGCATGGTCTCTTTTTTCCAAGGACTAACCCCTCCAGACAACATTCCCAAAGTATATGAGAAGAAGTTTCATCATTCTTGCCTCTAAGGACACTCTGACTGCCCTTTCTCCAAGACCGACGTGTTTGTTCTTTTGGCAGTGCTTGGGATACTCAGTATTCTTTGCTCAGTCTAGGCTTCTCTGACCCAGCAGAAACTCTGTCCCAGATTGGGAGCTCCATGCCTTGACACACCCTGGACACACCTTAGGTCAAAAGAGGTGCTACCCATGAGCTGACTCAGATCTCAGGGCTTCAGTCATCACTCAGACAAGTAGAAACTCTGACCTGACTGGGCTTCCCAACTCTAATCTTTTGCTGAACTGGCAGATAAACCACCCTAGGCTAGACAGTTTATTTTCTGTTTCCCATAACATGCATGTTTGTTTTATATTTACATAGTTACCTGTTTTGTAGTTTACTCATATGGATACAGTACTTGTCTGTCAGTTTGCTCTGCTAGGGTAACTTGCATGTTGTTGTGATGGTGCTTGCTTTATAGTTTGTATCTGTGTGTGCTTGCTTGTTTATAGTGTTCTTTCTAGGCACAGTACTTCTCTATACTGTGTTGACTTTCATAGTCTTATAGTGATGGGAGCCAAGCCAGCATCATTGCAAATATCAGCAAGGTCACTCATGGTAGACACGTTTCAGCAGAGCTTCCAGAGTGACACAGACTAAGAAGCAAGACTGACCATCCACTTTTGAAATAACACAGTCCTAAAAAACTCTGTGATAACAGAGGAGGATTGTTAAGTAAGTATAGTATAAATAAATACATCTTCAAAGAAACAAAGAGAGAGAGAGAGAGAGAGAGAGAAACATCTGCAAACATGCATTATTAGTAATTGGAACATGTAATGCATAAAGTATGAATGTAGGAAAATAAGAAGTTGTAAAAAGTGAAATGAGATGCGTAAATATGAACATACTTGGCATTAGTGAGCAGTGATTGAGTGATATTTGACATTTTGAATCAGACAACCATTTTCACATAGCTGATAAAATGTTACACATCCACTTCTGTGTGTGAATGTGTACAACTTTGAAATGGAGTACTTAAGTATACCTCAATGTCCAATATTTTAGCTTAAATCTACTCTTTCTTTAGGAGTAAAGCTCTATCAGGTCTCATTGCTTGACTTCTTCCTGGATCAATATATATCAATGAGATACAAACTCAGATAAGCCCAAGGGTTAATAATTTACCTGGGTTAGTGATGTATTCTTAACATAAGGAGGCTAAGATTTTGAAGTTCCGTCTCACATACTTTGGGCATGTGGTCAGGAAGGACCCATCATTGGAGAAAGACCACTTGCTTGGAAGGGTGGAGGGACAGTGCAAGGGAGGAGGACCCCAGATGAGATGGATCGATACAGCAACTGGGACAATGGGGGTAGGTGTGTCATAGTTAGACTGGCTCTGGACAGGGCAGGCTCCCAAGCTGTTGTAGATAGGATCACTATGATCACGTATAATGACACATAACGACAACAACAACAACAACATACACAGGGATTTGGAGATGTTGAGGTTCTTTAGCTTTCTTAACAGAATATCCTTGCCACAAAGTGATAATTCTTGAAAGATAGGCAGTATATTAAAGAAAATAGATCAAGTTCTGTTTAATCAGACTTTGAGTGTAAATCCAAGGCTCTGGATTGTAAGATACTGGAAAAGTTTTGATACATTCCAATTCAGAGATCCACTCAGAGAACAATTTTATCCCATGTATCTCCTGTGCTTTTTGGTCTTGTGTGGGCTCCAAGCTGTTGATCCCAAATGCCCATTCATCTCCCGTCTCCCAGGATGGACCCGGTCAGATCTGAAATACCAGTGAGTGTTAAACCCTTATCCGTTGAATGCTCAACCTTAACATGCCCCTAATAAAATGCCATTACAGTAACCATTTTGATTATCAAAGTTTCCTTATTACCTAACAAACACAGGAGTTTCCGAGAAAACATTAACTAAATTGCAAGTAGCATATTTTCAAATCTTTGATGTGGCTTCAGAGAATGGACTCTAAGAAACACAATAGGTGGAAGAGAAACATGAGACAGAAAAGATATTAACTAACTTTATCAAATGTACAATTATTACCAAGTCACAATGTACTTATAGAAAAGCAAGAATATAAGAATAGTCTAAAACTTTCAAAGGCGTGATCAAGATTTTAAATGACAATCTAATGTAAGAAGTGTACCTCCTCAGATGTAATGACATCAGCCAAACATAACTGCCATGGGCTTTGAGTAACAGTGAATGTGTTCCCTAACACAAACCAAAATAGCTCACAAATCAGTCAACTCTCTAACAACAAATAGCCTCAACAGTCAGAAAAAGTATTCACATTTACTTGGCCTCAGGAGCTCTAGTGGCTTCTTGGTGAGTAATTGTGCTACCAACACAAAGCTATGTGGTCTGGACCCACTAGCTACTCCATGAGAGAAAGATGGGCAGTCTCCTCCTGTGCAATTTGCTGCCTCTGTAAATCTGCTGGAGGGTCAGCTATGGGTTGGTTCTGACTTGATGGTACACAACAAAAACAACATAGTCTTTTTAAGAAGCTCTAGTGACTTCGTGGGCAAGAAATTGTGCTGTAAATCCAAAGACAGATTGTCCCTGACAGCAGATTTTCCCGATGTACTTTGTCTTTTGATTTCCTAACTGCTGGTACCAAGAAGATTGTCCCTGACAGCAGATTTTCCCGATGTACTTTGTCTTTTGATTTCCTAACTGCTGGTACCAAGAGTGCTAATTGTGGAGCCGAGCAAGCTGTAACTGTTAACAACCTCAGTATCTCCTCCATCCATCATTAGTGCTGCCAATTGGCCCAGTGGTATCTTTATCTTCTTGATGTTGGCACTAGCAGTCAAGAAATCAAAAGACGAGTTGGGAAAATCTGCTGTCTCTCCAGAATGCCAAAGAACAATGATATCATTCTAGAGACTAAGATCCAGGCACCTTATCCAGGCCATGGTCTTCTCAATTGCATCTGAGAGCTAGACAGTGACTAAAAATGACAAAGGAAGGATCAATACCTTAGAAATATGGTGCTGGAGAAGAGTACTGAGCATATCATGGACTGCCAAGAGGAAAAAACGGGCAGGGCTTTCCTGGAGAGGGTGAAACCAAGTAACTCTTTGGAAGCAAGACTTTTGAAACTCTGTCTCACATCCTTTGGGGATGTTATCAGGAGGAAGCCAACCCTTGATGAAGGACATCATGTTTAGATGGGTGAAGGGCCAGTGAGGGATAAAAAGACCCTGGATGAGATGGACTGACACAGTGACTGTGGCAGTGGGGTCAGGTATGTAAGAGTTAGTGAGGCTGGCTCCGGATAGAGTACGTTTCAGAGCTATTGTTCATAGAATTTCTGAGTCATAGTCAGCTCAACAGCACATAGCAACAACAATAAATCAAAGAGAATGCTGAAAGAAACTGAATCTGATGGGAGAAAATTGGGCTCATAGCTCTATCTATCTATCTATCTATCTATCTATCTATCTATCTATCTATCTAGATACACACACACACACACACATATATTACAATAAATGGAGAGAATTGTTGGAACTTTTAGTACTTGTGCATATAATGGGCATAACCCAATGGCTGGTGAATAATAGGTACTAAGTGAAAGTCAGGAGGCTCTAGTATGTCAAGATTTGTGAGACTAACCTAAAGGTGGCCCCTCAGGCGTCCACAAACAGCTTCTCAGTACACAGGTGAACAATTCCTTCTAGTGCACTTTATAGCCTCTGAAAACTTGCTGGAGGGTCAACTGTGAATAGGTTCCGTCTTGACATGAGTGGAAGTTAAGAGAAAAAGATGTTAACGATCATAATCATGTTTTCATCTGATCTTTGTCTGACCATCTCTTAAATGTTGTTCGAAGAATCCTACCTCTTATCTTTATGCGTTTTTCCCATGAAGTGCCAGGCCTCTTCTTGGCACTAATACTGCTGTGCCCTAATTCCTGCATTTGCCTGGCCACAGTGCTCTCTGCCTGTTCACATGCCTGTTAGACAACCCAACATAGATGAGCAAGTGGGTTTCTCATCTACCTCCTTCACATCCTGTCCTGCTCCTGATCTCAGAGAATAGCTTAACCATTCTCTAGTTACCTGAGATCTTGGAATTATTCTTAATTCCTCTTCAACCTCCACATTTTTGTCTCCACAAGACAAATCCTGTCTTTTGACCTCCCATGGATATCTACCATATACACACTTTTTCACATACTCACTTGATACCATCTCTCACATCTACTTTTGACATGGACTTCAAGCTTTTTATTCATTGGTTACTTAAAGTTCATTCTGTTGATTTTTCTCAACAATAAATCTGATTACTTGTTACAATTTTCTATGTATCCTTATTTCCTTCTGGAGTGCATTCAAGGTCCTTAAAGAAACTCACAATTTGTATGATTGGTCTGCTAACCCTTCTAATTTCATCCCCCATCTTCTCATGATTTAGCCATAGAATATTTATTTTGGTTTCTTTAAAGCACCATGTGTAGGGAGCTCTGGTGGCCTAATGGCAAGAAGCTGCATTGCAATCTCAGAGGTACTGGGTTTGAATCCACCAGATGCTCTGCTGTAGAAGGAGGGGATGGGTGGGCAATCTCCTCCTGTACCAGTCAGATCTGATTTGAGGGCACACACACAGAGAGTAGTAGTAATAATAATAATAAATATAAAAAAAACCACAAACAAACAAAGCACCATGTGTTCTCCAAAAGCATTTGCTCATACAGTTCTTTATACCTGGGCAGTCCCCTCCCCCCATCCTGTCATTGGTTCGCCTGCTCCCATTCATCATCCAAGCCTCTCGATTAGGCATGGCTTTTCCTCTGATGCTCCAGGGAAGGAGAGACCCTTCCTAGGTGGTTCGTATACCACCATCCACCCATCCATAGCATTTCTCACACTGGGTAGAGATTTAGGTTTTGTTCATCCTTGTTGGCAGACACCATTTCTGCTCACAGCTGCACTGGCAGTGTAATGGTTAAGTGCTCAGCTCTTAGTCAAAAGCTCATCAGTTTGAATATACCATGGGTTCTATGAGAGAAGCCCTGGCCATTCACTTCCTCTTGTGAAGATTAACCAAACTACAAATCAAACCTGCTGCTGTCAAGTTGATTTTGAGTCACAGCAACGTTTTAGGACAGAGTAGAGCTGCCCCGTAGGATGTCAAAGCTGGGTAGCTTTTAGAACAGCAGAATGTTACATCTTCCCATGGAGCAACTGGTAAGTTAGAACTACTAACACCATAGTTAGCGATCAAGCATTTAACCTTCACTCCACAAGGGTTTCCTCTGGTAACAGCTGTTGTTGTTATTGTTCTTGCTTCTGTTGCTAAGTGTTGCCAAGCTGTTCTCACTTGTAGCAACGCAGTGTACAACAGAACCAACCACTACCTGGCCATGCACCACCCTTGCCCTCATTGTGGTCCTTAAACTCATTGTTGTAGTCACTCTGTCAAACCACGTCTTTGAGAGTCTTCTCCATCTTGCCAGTCCTCTACTTTCAAGCCTTCTTTCCATCTTCATGGACTAGTTCTTCCTCTTAACATATCCGAAGTGAAGATTACAGCTTAGGGAACTATGGGCCATTCTACACTGTCTTATATCATTGATATGATTGGAATCAGCTCAGCAGCACGTAACAAAATCATGTTGGTGTACAGTTGGTATTCAATGAATATTAATTAAATGAATGAATAGATGGTCTTTTCATAGGTGAAGTTTGTTCTTGATTATTACATCATCAAGACAATTCTGTGACTGGTCTATGACAGATACTATATCCATGTCTTATGAGAAGGAAACTGACCTTCAGAAGCTTGGATTGGTTGAGCTCAGTGATGGATTCGGGAACAGGGCAGCTTTCTGAATTCTTGTTTTAAGGGTGGGTAGTTTTTTTGTTTGGTTTTTTTTTTCAAATGTCTCAGGGTGATCTATACTGCAAGCACCATGTTTTATTAGTATGTAGGATAAGGGATTTGGAGTAATTATTTACTTTTCAGATTATATTTCTAAAATCATTTCCTTCCTTCCACATACATCAGTTGGTAGGTTAAGTAGTTCCAGAGAATAAATAAATAGCTGGAAGGTTGGCCTTTGATGCTAAATATTTACCATCGAAAAACTACAGGATAGCAAAAGACGTGTCTAAAGAAGTCACCAGTGTCTATTTTTAGACCCGTTCACTAATAGGCGACTCCATCCCACCACAATTGACTTTTCTCATCCTTGTCATGTTTCCTCAGCACAAGAGCAAACTCTTGCTTCATAGTAACATTCCAAAGTGCAAATAGCTAAAGTCAACATTTGGAGGAAAATACCCGGGACTTTCGAGAATGCTGTCATTATTTAGTTTGATGCACCACAGTATGAGACTGCTCCTGGAAAATTAGCAATTTGAGAAGCATAGTCAGTGAATTAGGTCAGCAGAAGAAAGAGCACAGATTCCTTTGTCCTAAAAGCAGCTCTTTACATCTCATCTGCTTTGCTCTTTTTTTTTTTTTAGTTTCTTTTCTTTTTTTTAGAATGAAAACACTTAGAAGAGTTTAAATTATAGCAGTTAGTTTGGAAAGGACAGAGCTAAAATTAGTATTTGTTTCAACCTATATGGGAAAAAATTGTTTGTAATGATATTGTAAATAAGGTTATAATGGGATAGATTATATTTATATGTAACACTTGCTCAGTGCCATTGAGTTGGAGCTGACGGACTCGTTGACTCATAGGGTTTTCAGAGGATTTATATATAATGTATATCTAGCTATGGGAGATCTCCTCCCATGTGATTGATTAACTGCCTCTGAAAACCCGCTGGAGGGTCAGCTATGGGTCAGTTCTGATTCTACGGTACACAGTACAACAGCAACAATATTTTATTCCATGGAAGAACGTTGAATTATCCCCTCCCATGCTGAGCTTCCAAAGGACTTTCAGAGACCGTAAATCACTTGAGAAGAGATTGCCTGTCTTTCTCTCTTGCAACAGCTAATGAATGAGAACTGCTCACCATTGACTAGGCTGCACCACTCGCTACCAATTAGACTACCAGAGCGTGTTTTCTCTAGATAGATAGATAGATATAGATAGAGATAAAGATAGATATATAGAGATAGAGATAGATAGATAGATAGATAGATAGATAGATAGATAGATAGATATGTTGTTGTCATGTGCTGTTGTGTTAGAATGGACTCAGATCTGACCCTCCAGAAGATTTTTCAGAGACTGTAAATTGCATGGGAAGAGAATGCCTATCTTTCTCAATGGAGCTGCTGGTGGATACCAACTACCTTGAGTTGGCAGCACAACTCTTTACCCAGTAGGCCACCAGAACTACATATATAATTACATATCTTGAAAAAGCCCCCTCACTATTATCAAGTTGTACCAACTCATAGCTGACCCTTCCCACTGGGTTTCTGAATCTGTAAGTAATGGGAAGAGATTGCCCATTTTTCCTGTGGAGCTGATGGTGGATGTAACTACCAGAGAAGGGTGGCCTAGGGGTTAGCAGTGCAATTCCCTACGGGCTACACCACCAGAGTTTCCCTTGTGTATGTGTGTGTGTGTTTATATAGCTGTATGTTACATAGTAGGAGAAAGATGGGCCACCTCCTCCTGTGTCATTTACTGCCTCTGAAAACCCACTGAAGGATCTGTTGAGTCACTTCTTACTCACTGGCATAAAACAACAACAATATATGTTATCTATAGTGTATATTTAATGATATGTTACGTATTTATAATTAAAATAAAGTCTTTTACTGCTAAAAATCACTAAATTAGATGATCTCTGAAGCAATATCCAAGGAACTGCATAGAGCAGTGGGTTAAATGTTGGACCACTAACTGGAAGGGTGGTGGTTCAAACCCACTTGTCACTCCACGGAAGAAAGATGGAGCACTCTGCTAGTCTCAGAAACCCAGTGGGACAGTTCTACTCTATAGGGTTGCTTTCAATCAGAATTGACTTGATGGCAGTGAATTTGATTATGAGTTAGAGGAACCAGTTCTTGGAGAAGAACATCATGCTTGGGAGAGTGGGGGGACAGCGCAGGAGGGGAAGGTCCTCAATGAGGTGGATTGATTCAGTGACTGGGGTAATGGAGGTGGGTGTATCAGAGACAGTGAGGTTGGCACAGGACAAAGCAGGGTTTAGGGCCGTTGTACGTAGGGTTGCTATGGGTTGCAGATGACTCGATGGCATATAACAAAAACAACAGTGATTTCCAGTTAAATCCTATCCCCTCTCACAATGCCCTAAGAGTTCAGAAGAAACAGCACTTTCTCACTATTTTTCTCTCCACCTGGATCATGAGTTTCTTTAGGACAGAGCTCAGTACTCTTATTTGGATCCTCAGATGGGTTATGGTACCTAGAGTTTAATGAGCTCTCAGTAAGAGTCTATTGTACATTTTTTAAATGTTTGCTGACTTCAAAATTTGACGTTTTTCTCCTCAATGTTGACCTTCCTTTAGCAAACATGATTTTTACAATGATTTAGAGTGACAGAGGCAGGAATGTTGTGCAATACCTCTTCAATTGGTCTGCTCCGTTAACTGCTGTACATTGAAAATATTCAATTCTCCAAATACTGACCACCAAATCAAATCAGTGAGCTGATTCTGATTAATGATGACCCAGCGGACAGAGTAGAAGCGGCCTTATAAGATTTCCAGGATGGTGTATCTTTACAGAAGTGGACTGCCACATCTTTTCCCAAGGAGTGACTGGTGGGTTTGAACCATTGACTATTTTGGTTTGCAGCTGAGTTCACCAGCCAATATACTTAAATATATGATTCCTTACTTGTAGTAAAGAAAGAGTTCTATCTGGGTAAAAGCATGCATTTTTATTCAGAACATTATCAAAGAAAAGTACAATCTAAAACACTTTGCTAATGAAAGTATTGTATTGCATTGAGTGGCTTTCATCCTATAGCATTAAGAAAGATGCATATGATAGATATAAATTATCTAGAGGGAGAAACTACACCCCTACTGTATTATTACCAAAATCTCAGCCCTGTTTCAGAGTGCTGTATAACAATACATATTCTTGCTAGCATACTTCACAATGAAATGTTGGAAAGAGGAGAATGTACAAATGCTGATGTGTACTAGGGTAGTGCTTTGGTGACTAGATCTGTGTGGTTGGGCATTCCCAGGCTATAGCAATTTTAATGGGTCCCTTCCTGGTGCAAAGAAGGCCTGGTAGCACAGTGGTTAAAGTGCTTGCCTACCGACGACAACAACAACAACAAAAAAAAGGTGGCAGTTCAAACTCACCAGCTGCTCAACAGGTGAAAAAATGTGACACTTTGCTTTTGTAACTATATATGCACATCCTTGGAAACTCCATGGGCAGTTCTGCTCTGTTACGATACAAGGAACTGCTTTGATGGTAATGAGTTTTGGAGTTGGGGGTGATGCAGCTATTATCCAAAAGATTGGTGCCGTAATCTCCCCTAGAGGTGCTTTGCTTTGATGGTAATGAGTTTTGGAGTTTGGGGTGATGCAGCTATTATCCAAAAGATTGGTGCCCTGAACTCCCCTAGAGGTGCTGCGAAAGACAGAGACCTGATGATCTGCTTCTGAAAGTTCTCTTCGCAGATGAGGCTAGCATGAGTCAGAATTGACTCTGTGGCAGCTACCAACAATTCTCTTATGTTGCTGGGTGCCGCTGATACACTCCAACACACAGGAACCAGAGGTACATCAGAGAGAAGCCTTACCTGATCTTAACATCATCCTTACAATCTCTGCTGTGTTTGAGCCACTGATACAGTCACTCATTGAAAGCCTCTCTTTATTCCTGACCCTCTACTTAGCAAGCATCATGACCTTCTCCAGGGACTGGTATTGCCTGATAGCTTACCCAAAGTCTGTGAGATAAAGTCTCATCACCCTGTTTCAAAGAAGCATTTTGGCTACGCTACTTCTGAGATAAAAACCAAACCCACTGCCTTTGAGTCCAGTTCCAACTCATGGTGACCATTGGCCAGCTTTCCAAGGTTGTAAATCTTAATGGAGGACACTGCTTTGTATTTCTCTGAGGTGTGACTGGTGGGTTTGAATTATTGAACTTTCAGCTACCAGCCCAACAGATACATTTATCAAGTGCTTTCCATGGGCTTGAGCTTGGTGGGGATGGTGAAGGATAGGGTGACATTTCTATCTATTGGCCATAAGGTCCTTTGTGAATTGTAGTTGACTCGAGGACACCTACGTACTTGCCATGTGCCACACTCTGTGCTTACCCCTTTATATAAATTATCCATTCAGTCCTCTTAACAACTTTACGAGATCAATAGTTACTATTTCCCCATTTTTCACTGATGAAGTAATGAGGATTAAAGTAGCACAGTGTATATTCAATTGTTATAATTACTTGTATGTTTCTTTGTGAACTTTGGGTCTTAAAGAAGTCATGCACTATTTGTTGTTTCCATAATGCCTATTATTGTTCTTGGCATACAATAGGCAGTCACTAAAAATTCTAGAATGAATGAAGTACAGAAAAGTGATAGAATTACCCATGAGTGCTGTCAAGAGTGTAGATTTTTTTTTTCACACTGCTAATTCAACTTTATTGAGTATAAATGTAAAGGCAACAATTTTAACAACATTGTCATTTCAAGTTATGCATATTTTAAGTTAAGAAACTACATTTAGAAAAGATACAGATATAAAACTATTCCAAAGGCTTGGGAAGAAATGGTTATGAAACATCATTGTAAGGTACAGGATTTGTCAAACAGAGTAGTTCCAAATTTACACAGTTCTTGCTTAGGTAATCAGCATTTCATCTTCATTCATCAGAAACCTTAAGTAGAGCAGCTTTCTTCTTATACTTATCCCCAATCTCTCGAATATTTCCTAAGAGATCTTCAGACATGAATTCTTCATACTCATTCCCAGCTTTAGCAATCAGCTCCTCAAGATGTTTCTCTACAGAGCCCACGTGCATAGCAACCATTTCTAAAAGACGTTGTAGATTATTTCCCACCTTTCGCCTTTCTTCACTTGTGTTTTGTACAACTAGCTGGTATTCTCACTGAATAGTATCTAATTCATCCATAGCTTCACTGAGGCCCTCATTAACACCACGCTCAAGCAGATTCTTATGTTTCTCCAAGGACTCAAGAGTGTAGATTTTTGCTCCTTCAAGCCCAAATAGTAGGAGTTGGGCCTGATAGGGAAATTTAAGCTTTCATATCCCCAGTGTTTCTTTTCATATTTCATAATAATTGCATGCTTTTAAGACCTCCAACCAGGGGAAAGATGGAAACTACTAGGATAATAGAGTTTAGTGGGCAGATGGAGGCGTTGGAAAGAATGGGAAGGATTCATTGCAGACTGAGGCAACAAGGTAATAATAGGCAGAAATCAAGAATTAATTATATTAAATATAGTGTACCATCCCTTGATATGATGGTACATTATATTTCATATAGTTAATTATTAATCTATGCCTGTTATTACCTTGGTGGGAGTAGATGTGTCGGAGACAGTGAGGTTGGCACAGGATAGAGCAAGGCTTATGGCTCTTGTACATAAGGTAGCTATGAGTTGCAAGCAACTCAATGACACTTAACAACAACAACAATGAAATATAATGTGGTGTCCACTTCCTAAACCACATGCCTTTGGAAACTCTATGAACTCTGAGAAATGATAGGTATAGAAAGGCTTCAGGTCTTTTGTTCATAGGGTCACTATGAGTAATGCTCGACTCGACAGCAATCAACAACAACAAAATATAATGTAGATGAATGATTATGTGAATTACAATGTAAATGAAAGATCATATAATACGCAGTGTACATGCATGAAACACAATGTAAACTAATTATTATATGTAAATCAATTGGGGAAAAAAAGTAACCAAAAAATGAAGAATAGAAATATTGGGGTGAAAAAGACCCCCCAACCAGAAGCATTGACTGCAGCGACTGCAGCAATGGGTTCAAGTGTGTCTGAGCTTCTGAGTCTGGCACAGATTGAGACAGGCTCAGATCTGTTGTTCATAGTGTTGCCATGAGTTGTACTCAACCCAGTGACACTTAACAACAGCAACAAGGCCACGGTATCTAAACTGCTGTCCTAAGAAACATGCTTTCCTTCTTTCTTTGTGCAGGTTGGACTCAAATCTGTAATAGAGCAGTTTCCTGGGAACCTTGATTTTGTCCTTGTGGATGGGGGCTACGTCCTAAGCCATGGCCACAAACAGTTGATGTGCTTGGCCAGATCTGTACTCAGTAAGGCCAAGATCGTGCTGCTTGATGAACCCAGTGCTCATTTGGATCCCATGTGAGTTTCAGAATCCTGCTATTGGAAAACACAGAACATTCCAGCCCCTATTCATATTGGACTTCTCACTGGACTATGAGAGCTGAAGGTGGAGGGGCCCCCTCTAGGCATGAAATGATTGTCCAGTGGAGAAGTCATTGTATAATGTAACCAAGAGTGCTTATTTCACAGAGTAAAAGTCCTGTGCTCTCTTCTGAGTTTAGAATACAAAATCTCTTTTCTTACTTATCAACACATGATGAAATGTTCAGTTATGTAGGTACCATCAGGCCTTATGATCTTCCTTTGTATTTTATTTGTGACATATGAAATATTTGCAGCATAAAATAAAGAATTTCTAGAGCTTTCACATGCTGAAAAAATTGCGCTCAACTGTGAAATTGTCTTAAAAATCTTTGTTCTGGGTATTTATGGAACATTAGAATCTGATCCATGGTTGGAAAGCTAAAGGTGGGTAACTGTCAACATGAGGCTGAAAGTATTTAAAGAACGAAATTGATAAGCAGGCAGGTGCATGGTCAGCGATAAAGGCAGATTAGTGGTGTAACTGGAGAATCGGTAATGGGATATTGTGGGATTTTCTTTCTTTTCCAGAACATACCAAGTCATTCGGAGAACCCTCAAACAAGCATTCGCTGACTGCACGGTAATCCTGTGTGAACACAGGATAGAAGCAATGCTGGAGTGTCAGCGGTTTTTGGTGAGTGTCTTTTCCTGAAGATCTGAATTCCCCTTTAAGTGTGAGTAACACTCTCATAGGTGCCTGCCTTTGAACACTATGGCAATGTACAAATTCTTCCTTCAATCTTGTGTCATTTGGCCTTTCACCTTCATGTGGAATGTAGTAGTTATGTGCCATCGAGTTGCCTGTGACTCATAGCGACAGTACAGTAGCTCTGAACTCTGCCCTGTCCGTAGCCCGTCTCACTGACTCCAACACACTTATTATCCCTGTTGCCCTAGTTACTTTATCAACCTATCTCATCGGGTGTCCTCCTCTTCCATGATGTCCCTCCATAGCTACCCAATTTTCTGGCTTTGATCTGAACATGAGTTTAGATTGGAAGTCAGTAACTAAAAACAAAACAAAACAAAAATGGCAATGTGTAACTATCCTGTATTAATATATACAGATCTCTGGTGGGTGGTCTGGTGGATGAGGAGTTGTGCTACCCAAAGGCAGTGGTTCGAATCCATCCGTGGCCCCATGAAAGAAAGAAAACCCACGGAAGGATCAGCTAAGAGTCATTTCTGACGTGATGGCAGTAATTTTTGAGACATAAATAAATTGGGGTATCTAAATTCTTGAGTACATTATTTTGGCACTAAGTTGTATAAAAGACTCTACCATTTAAAACAAATACCTTGTCCTTTCAAGAACTAAGTATCTCTTGAACAGGGTCCAAGAAAGGCCTGGATTTCCCCCAAGATCTTACTTATGGATTTAATACATAGCTGAAAGGCTTATTTTGTTTTTTCTGTTCATCATTTGGAGCTCAAGTTAGTGCCCCACCCAACCACCTTTACGGTGAGCTTTCAAGACTGTCACGGATTCCTTCAAGGGCTGTTTACACATTCCTCTGGTTTAGTCATCGACAATCTCTGAGGATGGTGCCGTGTTGTGTCATATCTGTTCAGTTTTCTGAGCCTCCCGGAGGTAGATGTGTCCTTACTGAGAGAGTGTGGTGACTATCCTCATTACTAAGCTTCAGGTGAATTAGGGGGCTGGGTCTGAACCCCTTGCCCTGCTGCAAACATGTCCAGAGGGCTGGATCAAGGGATCAAGCCCTTCTCACCTCGGCTTGTGGGTTTGCAAAGAGAGTATATTCAGTGTATCACACCTGGGCTTGTTAGGCTTCAGAGCAATTGTTATAGAGGCTGATTTTTAGGTAACCTAGAGAGAATTTAATATGAATCATTCTTGGGTTCAAAGCACATAGAATTCCTCTAAGGCCCTCTGAGAAAAGGCTCTTTCCAATATTATGTTGCTTTTGCTGGGTGACATCAGGTCAATTCCAACTCATCTTTACCTCATGTGACAGAGTAGATCTGCCCTGGAGGGTTTTCAGCACAATCTTTACGGAAGCAGATCTTCACAGTTTTCCTCTCTTGGAGCCACTGAGTGGGTTTGAACCTCCAGCCTTTTGGTTTGCATCTAGATGTCAACCTCTGTGCCACTAGGGCTCCTTGTCCAGGACTAGACTAATTATAAAAAGAAAGCAGATTTCCAACTGATAAGAAAAAAATGACAGCTAACTTCTCAGCCAGTTGCCTCCTAGAGAACTCTGACACACAGCAATGTCGTGGCTGTCAGAATAGAACTGCACTCCAGGGGCTTTTAGGGGCTGGTTTTGTTGGACATAGATAGCCAGGATCTTCTTTTGAGTTGCCTCAAGGGTGAACTTGAATCTTCAACCTTTCCATAAACTGCTGAGCAAAATATTTGTACCACTCAAGGTTACACAAATGGTCTCAAATGAAATTCATTGTCAGTGAGTTGGAACTCACTCATAGCTGACCCTCCGTTAGGTTTTCAATGCTGTAAACTGCACAGGAGAAGAGAGCCTACCTTTCTCCTCAAGAGTACCTGCTAGCCTTTGAGTTGGCAGAGTAACTCCTTACTGGCTGGGGCCCCAGAGCTCCCTTCACAGAAGATAGAATCTCCTTAAAGCATGAGTATGCAGAGTTAAAGGAAAGACAGCTGACTATTTAAAATGTGAGTTTTGGGGAGCTCTGGTGGCCTAGTGGCAAGAAGCTGCACTGCAATCCCAGAGGTGCATGGTTCGAATCCACCAGATGCTCTGCCGGGAAAGGAGGGACAATCTCCTCCTGTACCAGTCAGATCTGATTTGACGGTACACACACACAAAATAATAATAAAAATTTTAAAAAAATTTAAAAAAATGTGAGTTCCTGGGTGATGTCTAGGTAACTCTGGTGGTCTAGACTGTAGAACATTGAGCTGTTAACCCAAAGGCCACATTTCTGGGGGTTGGAATCCATAAGCTCCTCGCTGGGAGAAACATGGGAAATCTGCAGTTGTGATTTATAGCCTTCAAAATTCAGTGGGTTGGTACTTGTTGAAACAAACTCAAGTGCAGTTGATGTGGTTTCATTACGGTTTTGGCTCTGTGTTCCCTTGAGGTCCCACTACTGTCTGTCCTGCCCTGGTCTGACCTACCTCTGTCTGTCTGACACACCTCTGTCTGTCTGACACCTTACTGACGGCCCTTTCCCTAGGTCATAGAGGAGAACAGAGTGCGGCAGTACGAATCCATCCAGAAGCTGCTGAGTGAGAAGAGCCTTTTCCGGCAAGCCATCAGCTCCTCGGACCGCCTGAAGCTCTTCCCTCACCGGAACTCAAGCAAACACAAGTCCAGACCCCAAATCACCGCTCTGAAGGAGGAGACAGAGGAAGAGGTGCAAGAAACCCGGCTTTAGAGGACGGTACGCACGTTTACCGTGGGCGAGTCGCATGTGGAGTTAGAGGAGAAAACCATTGCCTTTGCCTCATGAAACAAGAATGCATAAGGCTTTGTTTTGTTTTATGAAAAAGGAAAAGTGTTGGTAGGAAGAACTAATGACGTCCACATGGGCCTGGATAAATGGCTTCCTGGTCAAATTGTGTGGTGGGAACCTTGAGTCCTTGAAGATTTACGACTTACCCTGCTCAAGCTGGATCTTCCAGAAAACTCTTCCCTTAGGTACAATTGGAAGGAGGCTATCAATATTGGCCAGCTCAGCTATGTAGTGGAACTTGTTCATTTGTATTATTGGTGACCAGCTGAAATCATGACTAAGAAATGCAATGTAATGATGATAGCTGGAAACTTTAGTGGTTTATTTGTGGTTTTCATGCCTTTTTCCTTCCTCCTTTCCCTCCAAGGTATTTATAGTTAATAACTTTCCGTACGAGCTCTCTAGAAGCATAGCTATAGTGTCTCTTAAGGATCCTAACTGTTCGAATTCTGAGCAAGTATTGGAACACTGTGAGTGAGAGATCACCCAATATGCCTTACTCAATATTGAGGGATTAGTGGGCAAAGAGAACTCTCTGACCCTACAGTTTTCAGTTAATACCTCCAGGCTCTACTAGCAATCCAAATAATACAGTTAGCAGGACACACCTCTGATCTGGGAAAGGGCCTGTTACAGTCACATGCAGGGAACAGAGGAAAGCTCCCTGGATGTGGAAACCTCCAGAAAGTTAAGTGTGCAAGACCTCTGAACTGAAAGGCTGTTGGGAAAGTAGTGTAGTTTTGTGCTGGAAAGCGTTCCCACAGAAGGTTCTGGTAGAGAGTACTCGAGTATAAGGGCTGTGGGGTATTCGAGGTGGACATACACAGGCTGTGAGGATCTGGGTTCAAAGGGTGATGTCCATTTCCAGGCTACCTATATACGCTTAATCCTGTCTACACAAAATGGGGCGGGGGAGGGGGGCACGCTGACAAATTGATTAGTTTTATACACATGCACCAGTTTTATAATTTTGTGATGCAAATGAGATTTTTCTCTAGGAAATGTTATTTATTTTAATAATGTTTCAAACTTCTACATAGCAATGCTGTATTTTAAGGATGATTATGAATTATATTTGTACAAAAGAATTTTTTATATTTGAAATGACCTTTTTATGGCACTAGCTCTTTTTTAATGCTATTATCATCTGAGGTTAAAACTGGAGTATGAGTGGGTACTGTTGGGTGACACTGGCCCAGTTTCCTTTCTGCTACAGAGAGCCACTTAGGAATGATGCCGATGTCATGCACATCTGTAACCACAGACTTCTTCTGAGAGGTATTTGTGAAGAAGACATTAGTGAAAACTCTGCTGCTCTGAAAGGCACAATGCCATCTCAGTTCCCAACCAACCCTTTAAAACATTCATTTCTATTTATTACTGTAAGGAAAATATCTACTATCAATAAAATCCATATATTTGTGTGAAAATGAGCTTCTTATCAGATGTATTCTTTAGTCATACTCTTTCAGTCTTACCCCCAGACTCCAAAGCTTGTGGAGTGCAAAACATGCCACAAAACACGTCATGATTTCCCTGTGCCCGAGTTACCTAATCTTGTTTTACAGAGATACCCCAAATGGATGAGTAGTGACCCTCCAATGAGTTTCTGAGGTTGTAAGTCATAATGGTAGGAGACTATCCATTTTTCTCCCTGAGAGTAATAAGTAATTGGTGGATTAGAACAGTTGAAGACTATTGGCTTTCGGGTTAGCAGCACAATTCGATATGGGTAACATAACCACCCAGCCCTCAACTGTAAATAGAATTCTCACAGTTTACATGTATAGTCCTTGTCTCCAGTGCCTTAAAAGCAATCCCATTCTGGTAATCCATTTCCAAGTGTTTTGAACTACTATTAAACTAAAAAATACATGTGTCTTGTTTCTCCAAAATGACTGTTTGGGATTGAATTTTGTCCCCCTCACCCCTAAAAAATATATGTTCACTGTGTTTTTTTTTAAAGCAGAAGTTATTCTTTTTATATTTAAGTGTCTAGAAGTCCAATGTCAGGGTGCCCGCCCCAGGGAAAGGTCTTCTCAGTCTGTATTCGTTGTGGAGGAAGTTCTTTGTTTCTGTTAGATCTGCAGGCATAGACTTTCTTGAAGATCTCTGTAAGTACCCACCTGCCTCAGTCTGAAGGAGGCTCATCACTGAGGAGCCCCCCTGACTAGGACACACTCCACTCCTAGCAGTTCTTTCCTGGTTGTACTGAGGTCCCGCCTCCCCTCAGCTCCCTCTCCTCCCCTTTCATATTGCAGGCGTACTATAAAGCCTCAAAAGTGTCTTAATTTATGTGATATCTTTTCCTCTTCCCAAAAGACAAGTGTGTAATGATATAATGTTCAAGTTATAAAACAGTCTCCCGTGATCTGATAAATTGAGGTGTAAAAGGATTAAAGGTGGAATGTAATGCTCCTTAAGACACTTTTGAGGCTTTTTTGCTTTGGAGGATATTTATTCTGCAGGTTTCCATTTATACATTGACAAGCCTATTCACTAGGAGTAGGGAGCTTTGGTGGCCTAGTGGCAAGAAGGTGCAGGACAATCAAAAAGGCACATTCTATGAGGCCTCCAGCTGCTCTGTGGGAGGATAGACAATCTCCTCGTTTGTGATTAATTGGCTCTAAAAACCCTCAGGAAGGTCATCCATGGGTCAGTTCTGACTCTATGATACAACATCATTAGAAGTGATGAGGTTTCGCCTCACATGCATTGGGCATGTTGCTAGGAGGGGCTATTCCTTGGAGAAGATCAAGATGCCAAGGGTATGATGGGAAAAGTAGAGGGTCAGTGAAGAAGAGGAAGACCCTCAACCAGGTGGATTGACACGGTGAGTGCTGCAACGGCCTCTTGTGTGTCAGGAAGTGTAAGGATGGCACAGGATAGAACAGGGTTCATATCTTGTTCAGAGGGTTGCTGTGAATCATACTTGACTTGAGGCCACCTAACAACAACAGTTCATTAAGGAGCAGCAGTTTGATAGCTTGTGATGAATGAAGACATTTCATCAAGGAAAACGTTCTTTTTACATAGGAGTGCAAGGCTTTTTTTGGGGGGGTGAATCTTTGGTTTTGATTGATAAAGTTTTCTTGACTTCCTTCTCTTTCTTACAGCAGCTTCTTTATAAAGGCCCAGGTCCAGCACATGGTTGTAGTTGTGGGTTTTAGGTGCCATAGAGTCTAGTACAACTACCTTTAGGTTACTTCTTGTTTTGTGCTGTCAAGTCAGTTCTGATGCATAGCAAACCCCCTCTAATACAGCAGAAATGTCCCATAATATTGTCCAGCCATTTATACTTTAAAAGAACAGATTGCCTCTTCTCCTCAGTAGAGCAGCTACTGGGTTCAAACTGCCAACTTTTGGTTAACAGAATGCTTGACTGTCGTATCATTTGGCCAAGCTCAAACCATCTGTGCTGCCCAAGGACCTATGTTAAGTAGACAGATCCCTCTTGAACAGCAGACTCTCCAACTCTGTGGTTTTCAGAGGTTACCCCATGAAGCCAGGCTCCGAGAACACTCCATTCCAGCTTATTTTTAATCCAAAGAAGCACTTCAAGAATCGAGAAAGAGTCAAGTAGAAACCAATTGGGACAAATAACAACAACAAAAAACATTCTCTAATTTTAAAAGCCTATTTGAAACGAAGGAAGCAATGAAGTAACCAAGATTAATCTTACTTATCTAAGCTGTACTGCTTGTCCTAATATTTGTCTTTTCTCTCTCTTTCTTCTCTTTTACTCACTATTAAAAAAAAACACTCCACCAAACCCAACCAACTATTATGAATTCCATAAACTTGCTTTTTTTCCCCCCTTAGTTAGATACCTTTTTAAAAAAAATTATTTTATATTGGTTTGCATAGAGAATTTGTATACACTGTTTCATTCATATATGTTGTGTTTCACACATTCCTTTCTTCCTATTGTGTTTCATACAATCATTCCCATACTTTGTGTTTTACAAAATTAATCACCTTGATTAAAACTCACCATTACCCCATGTTTTCAGATCCTCACTGGTTCTTTTCTAATTCCTTCACCCCCTCCTTCTGCCCACCAATCTCTGCCACCTCAAAATTTCCCCCAACTCCCCACTTTGACTCACCCTCCTCCCACCCCGCCTTGAACCTTTTACACAATTTATTTGTAATCTTTGTATTTTTTTACTGTGATGGTCCTTTGCATTATTTGTCCTGTGCATTATGAGATTGAGTTAGTTCAGTCAGCATATATTCTTCAGCCTCTCCCATATTATATACTAATTTTTTACATAATTATGTGAATATACCACAATTTTGCAATTCATTAATTTGGGCTATTTCCCTTTTCTTACTATTGTGAATAATACTACTATGAACACCAGTGTACAAAAATCTCTGCTTGTGTCCTAGTTCTATTTTCCTTGGGGCATGCTCTTAGCAGTGGCATAGCTGAGTCATATGGAATTTTTACATTCAGCTTTCTGAGGAAATGCCAAACGGTCTTCCAGAGTTATAGCATTTTACAGTCCCACCAACAGTGTATGAGAGTTTCAATTTTTCCATATCATTTCCAATGTTTATTGCTTGCTGTCCTGTTAAACTTTGCCACTGCAGTGAGATTGTACCTCATTGTGGTTTTGATTTGCATCTCTCTTACTGCCAGTGATTTTGAGCATCTCTTCATATGTCTGTTGGCCATATGAATGTCTTCCTCTGGGAAAAGTCTTTCCGTGTCTTTTGTCTATTTTGTAAATTGGATTACCAGTCTTTTTCTTGTGGTGGCATGCTAATATTCTGTAAACTTGTGTTATAAGACACTTGTTTGAAATGACGTTACTAAATGTTTTTATCCCAGTCAGTAAGGTTGGGGTTTTTTTCACCCTATTGGAAAAAGTTTTTTTTATGTACACAGGGACTTAATCTTTAGAAGGCATCATTCATCAATATTGTTCCCTCCTGGTGGTGCATTTCTGGTTGTATTTACCAGCCTCTTTATACCATAGCCTAAGCCTTTTAAATTTGCTCCCATTTTGTCTCTTATGATCTTTATAGTTTTAGCCTTTACCCCTAGGTCTCTAATCCACCACAACCTGATTTTTATGATGTAAGATGTGGATCCTGCTTCAGCCTTTTGCAAGTAGAAGTCCAATTTTGCCAGCATCATTTGTTGAAGAGGTTGTCATTTCACCACTTTATAGGTTTTATTTCCTTGCCAAATACCAGTTGAGTATATGGAGATGAGTTAATTTTTGGCTTCTCAATTCTGTTCATTGTTCTATGCATCTGTCACTGTACTAGTACCATGTTATTTGAGTAATTATATCTGTGTAGTAGGTTTTGAGATCAGGGAGTGCTATACCTCCCAATTCATTCTTGTTTTTCAGAAGTGTTTTGTTTATTCAGAGTCTCTTTCTTTTTCAAATAAACTTGCCATTTGCCTTTTCTATCTGAAAAAAAATAAATTTGATGTCTGTATTGGGATTGCCCTAAACATTTAGATTGCTTTTAGTAGGATTTTCATTTTCACTGTATTGATTCTTCTTATTCATGAACAGGGAACATTTATGTAGGTCTTTTATTGTTTCTTGCATTAGTGTTTTATAGTTTTCTTTATAAAGGTCTTTTGTGTCTATAGTTAGGTTTAGTCCCAAGTATCTCAATTTATGGTTGGCTATCAGGTGGCATCCACTCCATAAATAACTTGTCTCTGTAAATTCTCTGAACTTTGATAAACGTCAGTAGTTGTAGAGGGGCTTCAGGCCTTCTGTTTATAGGGTCGATATGAGTTATGCTCAATTTAAAGGCAATCAACAACAACATTATAAATGGTATTCCTTCATAATTTATTTTTCTGTGTCTCCTTTGTTACTGTAGTGGAATCCCACTGATTTTTGTGTACTGCTCTTGTATCCTGCCACTCTATTAAATTGTTCTACTAGGTCTAGCAGGTTTTTTGTTGCGTCTTTGGAGTTTTCTCTGTGCATTATCATATCACCTGCATACAGTGACAGTTTTACAATCTTTTTGCCAATTTGGATGGCTGCTATTTCCTTCTCTTGTCATATTTCCCTAACAATACTTCCAATACAGTATTTAAGAGGAATAGAGAAAGGGAGCATCCTTGCCTGGTCCCTGTTTGCAAGGGGAATACCTTTAGTCTTTTTCCACTGAGAATGACGTTAGCTCTTGATTTTGTATAAATCACTTTACTATATTGAGAAAATTCCCTTCTATTCCTATTTTGCTTAGTAACTTTAATTAGGAAGGGGTGTTGGTGTTTGCTGTAGGCCATTTCTGCTTCAATTGACAAGATCTTATGGTTTTTTAATTTGGTTTGTTAATATGATGAGTTACATTGATTGCTTTTCTTACGTTGAGCCATCCTTGCATACTTGTTATGAATCCCACTTGGCCATGATGAATTATTTTTTTGATGTGCTGTTGTAGTCTATACCTCTGCTGTCAGGCCTGGGTTCTTGGACAGTGGTTACAACCATTATGGCCCTGCCTAGAAGTGGTTCAAACAAGGCTACAGCCCCCCATGCCACCAGCCTGATATTGAGGTTCCCACTGAGAGCTGCAAGAGGCCCTGCCATGACCAGCTGCCCCGCCAGTCCCCTGTTGGCCCTGCACTCACCTGCTTGCCCACAGCTATACCAAGGAGCAGTGTATCACACAAGAAAGCCCTTCCTTATATTTTATGGTGATTTTCATCTGAAGTCTATTTTATCAGAGATTAGGATTGCCACTCCTGCTTTTTTGTCGGTGCCATTTACTTAGAATATTTTTCCCAACTTTTGATTTTTAGTCTATCTTTGTCCCAGTTTCTTAGCTGTCTCTCTTTTAGGTAACATATTGATGGTAGTTTTGTTTGTTTGTTTATTTTTCTTTAATCCATCCTGCCAGTCTTTTTCTCTTATTTGGTTCATTTAGTCTATTCACATTAAGAGTGATTGTGGACATGTCTGGTTTTATTGCTGTCATTTTGCTGTGTTTCTTTTTCTGTTATTTCTGGTTACCGTGATCTAGCCTCTTTCCTTTGGTGTCTCTGTGTGAAGGACTTCTCTTCGAATTTCTTGTACAGTTTGTCTTGTTTTCACAAATTCCTTTAGTTCCTGTTTTTCTGAAAATGACCGAATTTCTATTTCATATGTGATGGACAGCTTTGCTACTTACAAGATCCTCAGCTAGAAGTTGTTTTCTTTCATCCTTCTGTATATGTCATCTCATTATCTTCTTGCTTTCATGGTTTCTGCTGAGAAAATAGAACTTAGACTAACTGGTTCTCCTTTATAGGTAACTTTTTGTTATTCTTGCCCTGCTTTTAGGATTCTATCTTTATGTTTGATTTTGGAGAATTTCACTGTGATATGTCTTGATGTTTTTCTTTTGGAGTCTAAGTCTGTTTGAGGTTTGTTTAGCTTCTTGAATGTGGATTTCCTCATTCTTCATAATGCCTAGGAAGTTTTTATCTATTACCGCTTCCACAATTTCCTCTGTGTTTTCCCAGCCCTATATCATATTCTAATCATACATATGTTGTTCCTTTTGATGTCATCGTACATGATTCTAATATTTTCATTCATCTTCATTCTGTTTTCTTTCCTAATATGTTCCCATTGAGATTATTGTCTTTCAGCTCACTGACTCTGTTTCATCTCATTTGTTCTGCTCTTTTGTCCCTTCAAATGTTGGAAACATCTTACCTTTTGGTCTTGTTCTAGATTGTGGTTTCATGCATTTCTACTCTTTCCAGTTCTGTGTTGGCTATGCTCTCTGCCTTGTGATGATTTTTTTAAGCTCTTTGTCTATAGTTTCAATTCTTTCTTTCAACATTTACAATTTCTTCTGGAGTTGTATTTCCTCTGGCTCCCTGTGTCTGGAGTGTTTGCTTTATTTGTGGCTTCCATTCTTTCTCCCACTATTTGGACCTTCTTCTGTAGCTGTTCATACAACTGGATCAATATACTTCTTCTGCCACTCTGTCTCTGATATATCCATTGAGTTTGCAGTATGCTGTGTTTTTTAAGAGAAGGCTTATTTTGGGTTGTTGTTTTGGTTTTTTTTTTTTTTCTCTCAGTGTTTATAGCTGCCTGCTGCTTTCTTGCCATTATGTGAAAGATTTTTTTGGTATGTTTCGGGTTGTTTCTATTGTGTCTGTGTAGGTTGTTGACAGTTCTTTATCTTTATAACATTTACTAGTTGGAGACTTAAAGTGTTCTCTTTATGGGAGAGGGCAACTTGCTATGCCAGGAGTTCTTTCTGAGAGTGTGCAGTGGGAAAGCTCACCTTTCCTAATGGCCTTCAACTTTTCTTTGTAGTGAAGGGCAGCCTTGCAGGAACCTTACCTGAGTGCTGCATGCCTCTTTTAAAGTTTAGAATTTGGTGGTGCTAATAAACACAGCAGCTAGAGACCACCTTTCTGTATCCAATGTAGGGCTGAAGGGTGACAGGGCCTTATCTCTATCCAGGCACCCTCTCAGTTCTCTCCTGCCCTATCAATTCTCATGTGTGTGTAGCCTGTTGGAGATGTTTCCAGACTGTGCCTACCACTTCTAAAATTTGGAATTGTGCTTGGGAGTGCTTATGAACACAGCAGTCAGAAGCCTGCTTCACCTTGAAGGGAGCTGCACTTTCCAATTTAGTGTTGAGGGGGGCTTACTTCTTTATTTTGTTTGTTTTTATACTTTATTCATCTTAGTCTACACCCTTTCTCACTTGAAATATACTTTCTTCTTTTCTTTCTCCACTATTCTGCCTTTCCTTGTTATGAGACAGGAGGGGGGGGGGAACTCAGTCCTCCCAAAGAAACCATCCCCCACACTTAAAACAACTACATATCCTTCCTGTAACTGTGGACATTCCAAGGTTGGGAAATTGTCACCTATTAGAGTAAAAAGCTAATAAACTCCCCTAAGTAAACATTTTCGTAGTTTGCTAAAGAAAGAACTTTCAATGCTATGTAGAAGACTATTTAGAATGACATTTGAAAAGCTCAATATAAAAACCTGTTTGACCTGTTACAACAGGTCAATCACAATTCACAAATCACTCTTTAAAAATATAGTTTAAAAACTTACAAATGCAAGACAAATACATGAGATCATGAGAACTCTGAATCAATAGGTTGAGAGTTATAGGCTGCTCCAGTATGCTGACCCAGAGACCTCAGAAGGTATTGGTCATCTGAGAAGGAACTGTGGAACTGATAACTGTTTGTGCACGTACTTTCTCAGGGGAGGGAAAATTCTTGGCAGGAGTCTGGGATGTGTCTTTAATTTCTTAGAGCGGAAATACTCAACTTGCTTTCTAATAACTCAGTTTCTCTAGTCATAAAATGGTATAGTGCTTTGTAAATGTGGTAAAAAGTGTTTGCCTACTTGAGTATGTTAAGCCTTATCTTCAATTCTTGCAGTAAAGTAAGTCAATTTAGCCATATTCAGAAATCACCACATGGATCAAATGTTATGTCACAATTAGGAATACATCTTTCATTCATCCAAAAGCTAACCTTTTGCAAAAGGTACAGATTAACCTTCAAGAACTGGCTTGGTTTGTGAGAAGACTTGCTTCATTGTTAGGAGAGCCAGTTTCCCAGAAGAAAACATACGTCAAAGACCCAAAGGAGCACAGAGCCTCGCACACAGACTCCAGTAAGTCTCTAGATATTTTCTCCTTAAGCCATTTTGATTATTAGAAATTAAAACTGATTAGTTTGGGGGTATAAACCACTATGTTATTTTTTCCATTAACTTTTGGCATTGAGAATAGAGTGACCTATTAGCAATGGCTGATATGCTGATGAACAAAACTGTTGCAGACTGAGGGTCCCAAAGAATGGAATAATTTTATAATTATTAATAAAGAGACAAACAGCCAGGAATGTGATAGATCAGAGAGCATAAAACAGGGGGCCAGCAGTTCTTGACTGAAGACCCCAAGACAAGCTTCTCTGTGTCTTTATTGAAAATTATCAGGAAGTAAATCACAAAGAGAATTCAATGCAAATGAAGCCAAGCTCTTTCTATTGAAAACCTTCTGCTTGACTCAGGAAAGAGGGGTTCACAAATGCAAGAATTTGGTTTACCCTTAACTATTAACCTTGATGCCTCAGGGTGAACTCTAGCTCAGGAAGTAACCCTCCCTCTGTAGGGGGCCCCTTGCTGTCTCCTGTCTTGCAGGGAACAAACACAAGAGAAATCCTAATTTATATATCTGTAATTCCTTCAATTCCTGAACAAGGCTTTTCATATAGTATTTGGTGTAAAGTTTGGCTTCCCATACAAAACAAAAACTGGTTTGTAATTTTATATTAAAATGATTTACATTTTAATTGACAAGTGTTAGTGTAAATGCTTTAAGAAAATACATAATAATTCTACTTTACAATTAACTCTTATAAAGTTAAAAGGTCATTTAAAAAAAAAAATAGTGTCTTGGTTCGAATCCACCAGATGCTCTGCTAGAGAAAGAGGGGCAATCTCCTCCTGTACCAGTCAGATCCGATTTGATGCTACACATACACAAAAATAATAAAATTTTTTAAAAATCTGTCTTATTCTTAGGAAGTACCAATATATTGCATCACATAAAACTCAAAACTTTAGGTTTGTTCGACAGCCTGTGATATGCAGAGGACAGAACCTTGTTTGCTGAAACAGGAGAACCTCAAGTGTTTGCTGCAAAAGATCAAGAACTATAGTTTTCAATATGGATTGAAACTCAACATCAAGAAGAAAAATATTCTCACCACTGGGCTAATTGGCAGCACCATGATAGATGGAAAAGAGATCGAGGTTGTTAACAATTTCAGTTTTCTCGGCTCCACAATCAACACTCTTGGCACCAGCAGTCAGGAAAATCTACTGTAAGGGCCCCCTCCAGAGTATTAAGAAACAAAGATATCAGTCTTATTATCTAAGGTGTTCCTGATTCAGGTCATGATCTTTGCAATTACATGCTATGTGAATCAGAGAGCTGGACAATGTCTAAGGAAGACAGAAGTAGAATCAACACCTTTCAGTTGTGGTTTTGAGGAGGAGTCTGGAACATGCCATGGACTGCCAAGAGAACTAACAGGTCTGTCTTGGAGAGGGTGAAACCAAATTTCTCCTTAGAGGCTAGTATTTTAAAGCTCCATCTCACATACTTTGCACATGTGACCAGGAGGGGACTGGTCCTTGATAAAGGACATCATGCTCAGAAGGGTGGAGGGACAGTGCAGGAGAGGAAAACCCCAGATGAGATCGATTGATACAGTAACTAGGACAGTGGGGAAAGGTGTGTCAGATGTCAATGAGACTGGCTCAGGATAAAGCTTCAGAGCTATTCTCCAAATGGTCACTATGAGTCGTAGGAGACTTGACGGCATGTAACAACAACAAAACTCAAAACTCATTGTTGTTGAGTCAGAACTGACCCATAGCTGGCCTTCCATTGGATTTGCTAGGCTGTATATCTCACAAGTGCTTCAAGTCCTCTTCACTTTCAGCAAGCAAAATTCTGTCATCTGTATAATACAGGTTATTGATGAGTCTCCCTTCAATCCTGATTTCACACTCCTCTTCACAAAGTCCAGTTTATCAGATAATTTGCTCAGCATACAGATTGAATAGGTACAGAGAGAGAATACAACCTTGACAAACTCCCTTCTCAATTTCAAATCATGCAGTGTTCCCCTGCTCTATTCACACAATAGCTTCATGGTCCATTCTCTATTCACACAATAGCTTCATGGTGTAATTAAGCCTTCAGTATGGATTGCGTCTCAGTGTAAATAAAACAAAGATTCTTACAACTGGACCAGAAGGGAACATCATGATGGGTGGAGAGGAGACTGAAACTGTCCACAGCTTCATCTTGCTTAGATTCACAACATCTTTGGTACCAGCAGCCAGGAAATAAGGAGAGATTGCACTGGGAAAATCTGCATTTAGGAACCTCTCCAAATTATTGTGGAGTAGTGATGCCAGTTTTGAGGACTAAGGTGTGTCTGATTCAGGCCATGGTCTTTCTGATTATTTGCTATGCATCTGAGCTGGACAATGAATAAGTACAACAGAAAAAGAACAGTCACCTTTGAGCTATGTTGTTGGAGAAGAGTCCTGAATGTCCCATGGGTAGCAAAGAGAACAAACAGATAATGTCTTGGAGAGGGTGCAGCCTGAGTGCTCTTTGGAGGCAAGAATGATGAGGCTTTGCCTCATATAGTTTGGACAGGTTGTTAGAGGGTTAGCTATGACTCTTTTCTGACTCAACAGTACATAACAACAACAATATCTTGGGAGGTACTTCCTAAGACAATGCAGCAGTACTTTTCTGGTTAACTGGCTTTCTAGATATTTGTCAGTGTGAATCATTTTTATCAACAATAGAAGATCTGCCTAACCTCCAATCTTTCTCCGAAATGAACTCTGAAGTTTTCTACCAGTTAAAGAAGTCCATTCTGTGTTGATAATGAACTCCTAACAACAACTCTGAAATCCCTCTTGAATGCCAAAGGTTTCAGAGGGTCAACATTGGCTACTAGAAGCAGGATGATGTCAGTTTGAGGACTCAGGTGCATCTGATTCAGGCCATAGTGTTTAGGAACACTTGCTATGCATCTGGGAGCTGGACAATGAATAAGACTAATAGAAGAAGAATTGATGCTTTTTTTTTGCTTTTTTTAATTGATGCTTTTGAGGTGTGGTGTTGGAGAAGAGCACTGAACATCCCATGGGCTGCCAAAAGAACAAAGAGCTATGTCTTGGAGAGGGTGCAGCCTGAAAGCTCTTTGGAGACAAGAATGTGATGAGGCTTTGCCTTATATAGTTTGGACATGTTGTTAGAAGGGGCTGCTCCTTGGAGAGAAACATGATGCTTGGAAATGTGGAGGGTCAGCAAAGGAGAGAAATACCCTAGACTAGGTGGATTGACATGGTGACTGCCACAATGGGCTCTTGTGTGTCAGGAAGTGTGATGACAGCACAGGATAAAAAAGGGTTCAGATCTGTTGTCCATAGGGTTGCTAAGAGTTGTACTCGACTCAACAGCACTTCCTAATAACAACAGCATTTGGCTTGTTACACAAAAATAGGGAAAGCCTTGGGATTACAATTTCTAATAATTAGAGAACTGTTACCAAGAATGCATACAATTGAGCACTAATTAATTCTTATTGCATGTGGATGACTGAGATATGATCTCCCCTACACCTTTCTCTCATAGAGTAGTGGGTTTGAACCATGACTTTTTGGTTAGTAGCCAAGCACTTACACCATTGTACCATCAGGGGTCCTGATATCCCTTGACTCAACAAGTCAACTCTTTGTTGTTAAGTTGAACCCCCTCAAAGCTATCTTCGGCTGGATTGTCAAGACTAAAAACCACATAGGAGGAGACTGCTAATACCTTTCCCATGGAGCTGCTACCAATTCAAATCACCAGCAAGGTATGGCCTTAGAGGCAGCAGTACAACAAACTAGGCCACCAGACATCCCTGCTTATGAGTTGATTTCCTTTAAGACATTTTAAATTAGACAGAAAGATAAATGTTGACATAGCATAGTTTGTTCCAAACGTGAGATAAACGTTGGCATACTGTACATAGAACAATACATAAATAAATATCCATAATGGCTTTCAATGAGTTCAGCAATGAACAAAACATTGTCTGTATTCCTTGCGTGAAGGAGGACGTTATTGATTCAGTGGTAGAATTCTTGCCTTCTGTTTGGGAGACCTCACTTTGAATCCTGATCAATACACCTCATACACAACCACCATTCATCTGTCAGTGGAGGCTTGGGCGTTGCTATGATGTGGGACCGATCTCAGCAGAGCTTCGAGCTGAGAGAGTTAAGAAGGCTACTGATCTACTTCTAAAAATTAGCCAGTGAGAACGCTATGGATCTAATGCTTTGTTTTATATATGGTAGCTAACAACAGCAAAATCTTGGGTGGCTTCATGGAGGAAGGAGTCTGGCCAAGGCTGAAATTTGTGTTGTTTATTAATAACATAGAAATTTTTATTGCCTGGACTTTACTGTACATGAAACATTGAGCCAAATGTGTAAGTGCATCATCTCATGCAACCCTTGCAATTGCCTCATGCTATTATTACCTTGACTTTACCAATAAGAAGTAGAATATGAGAGAGGTTAAACAACTCACCCACTGAGTCAAACTTTAAGCTGAAAATCAAACTTGTCCTGAAGATTTCAAAACTGGAGCTGTCACTCCCAGCTGTGGGGCAGGAAGCAAACTGGGTTCCATGAAGGGAATGGAGGGAGAGAAACATGTCAGACCCTCGGACTTTCTCCCTCAACACAGTGTAGACCATTTCAGACACATTTATACTTTGCTACTCAGACTTCCAGAAGACCAAACCAATCTATCTGGAAGGATCTACAATCCGGTTGCTCTTTGAAGGCAAGAATGGTGAAATTTGATCTCACATACTTTGGGTGGATTGTCAAGATGGGATAGTTCTTGGAAAAAAGATATCCTAGAAAAGATAGAGGATCAAGGAAAGAGAAGACTCCCAACAAGATGGATTGACACAGTTACTGCAACAACAGACATGAGTTTGGCATAAATCGTGAACCTGGAGCAGGAGAGGGCAAGATTCAGATCTGTTGTTCATAAAGCCAATATGAGCTGCAGTTAGTTGGGTGAGGTAATGGCACCTAACAACAGCAACAGCAATTCAGACTTATCCTCAATCAGAACCTCTTATCCCTCCTGTTTTCTCTTTGATTATAACAAAAGCTCTTACAGGCCAAACTTCTCTCTGCTTCATTTCTAATTAGATGGATGCCATCTACCAGTTCACCACATGCTCGGTATCGATATCCTTTCCTCTCAAGAATGACTGTCTGCACAGTTCCCATGGAGTTGCAAATTGAAGAAAACACTCTAGGGATCAGAGAACAATTGCAGAAGAATACAGCTCATGTGTTCTACCATGATCCAAGCATAAGGCTCTGCTGTTGCCTTTTTAAACAATGTTTGCTGGAGTTTATTAGAATATTTGCTAGAGTTCATTTGAGAAACTGGACAACATGAATATTGTACTATCAAGATGGTAGGAAGACTTATCAACAACCTTTGTTATGAAGATAACACAACTTTGCTTACAGAAAGTGAAGAGGGGGGGAAAAAGAAAGAGAAGAGGACTTGAAGCACTTTGAAGACTACAGACTTTAATATAGATTACATCTCAACATCAAGAAAACAAAAGTCCTCACCACTGCACCGTTACACAATATCAGGACGGAGAAAAGATTGAAATATTTAATGACTTCATGTTTCGTGGATCCACTCCTATGGTATAATCAGTCAAAATATCAAAAGGTGCATTGCATTGGCAAAATCTGCTTTCAAAGACATCTCAAAGTGCTAAAGGGTGATGATGTCAGTTTAAAGTCCACCTGTTACAAGACATGGTCTTTTCAGTTATTACGTATATATCATAAAGTTGGACAACACATAAGGATGACAAAAGACTAGAGGCTTTGAGCTGTGATATTGATGAATAGTACTTAATAACCCATGGCCTGCCAGAAGAATAAACAAATCTGTCTTAGAGGATGTGCAATCAAGGTATTCCTTAGAGGCAAGGATGGTAAAATTTCATCTCACATACTTTGGATATGTCCTCGGAAAAGGATATCCTGCTTGAAAAGGTAGAAGGTCAGAGAAAAAGAAGAGGACCCTCAACAAGATGAACTGACACAAGGACTGTGACAGTTGGCTAAACCGTATCAGAATGTGGGAATGGCACACAGTGTAAGGTTATTATAAATCGTAATTGACTTGATGATACTTAATAACAGCAACAATATTCCATGTGTACTGAGATTCACTTGTTAGTAACTGGCTCTGTAATGTAGCGTCTAGAATCCAGTACTTATCTTCTGGGATTCTCTCTTTCTAAACTTCTCTGTTGAATAGAATCTTAACCTCATTCCCACTTTTTGGTGCCTACAGTCTGGTTCACAGGAAATATTCATGCATTTTTATCTAAACAATACTTCATCACCTACAAAGAAGGGCTGCTTCTATCTCCATGAACAAAGGATCTGGTAGCATGTATGAAAGTTTTAACTTGGAAAAGGCATCATGCTTATTCAATATATTTCTGGGGATGGGCTGGGAAAAGAAGAGGAATTTGGTTTCCCAGGATGAGGACTCTATCTTTCCAGTGAACCTGCTGTTTGCTAAGGCTTACATAAAGGTCAGAGTCAAAGACAGAAAGACCAATGAGATTTGAATTTAAAGGTCCTACTAGCCCCTCTCTTGTGGCACCAGGAATGCTGAGGAGGTGGACTTAAGCTGGGGTTGCAGACACAGACCTCTGAGATGCTCCAAGTTCCTCCAGCAGAGTTGGCACTTTCTGCTGTCTCCACTGGAAGATCATCCAGTGACACAAACGCTCTGAGAGGTACTGTATCCACTTTAGAAGCTGCTTCAAACTGGTTTCTCTGAGAGACATTTATCTGGAAACATTTGAGTATACCCTTCCCACCCATGGGAATGTCCATTTGAATCTTCCTGGGGTGCTTTTCAAATTTTTTTTTCTTCTTCCTAGTGCCCTTGTTGATGGCCTGCTCAGCTCCGCTGCTGATTGACTCCTTCCTGGAGAGCTTCTTTTTCTTTGGGACACTGTTTGCAATCTCTTCAGGGTCTTCTGGTTCCTCTTTGAAAGATTTCTTCCTCTGAGGGAGTGCTGCATTTATAGTTGTCTCTTCAAAGTCACTAATGACCAATTTCTTGGACAGAAATTTCTTTTTCTTGGGCTTAGGGAAAGCAGAGCTGGACTGATCTTCCATTCCATTCTCCTGCAGAGCCTCCTGGGGATTTTTCTTTTTCTTCTCTTTGGGTTTCTCATCTGTCTCCTCACATTCCTGAAAGACGGCATTTAGGGAACGTACATTCTTGGCATCTAATCCACGGCATGGTCATGATCTTCAGAGAGCACCTGGTGTGCTCTGTTAGTCTCATGCAGCAATTAAACAGGGCTCTCTGGGTACAGATTATGAGGTCCTGCCAATGCCCCCACCCATCTCAATTTAGCCTAGCCACCCCACTTGCTGGTGGTAATTATACTTTGAAATGTGGAGAAGACTGACGAAAACCACTTACTTATAAGGTAAAAAGTTGTGGGAAATTCTTATCACTGGCTAGAATATCATGAACTGTGGTGACATAGTGTGTTATATATTGAGCTGATAACCAAAAGGTGAGCATTTCAAGTCCACCAGCTGCTCCATGGGAGAAAAGAAAAATGAACTGTTTCCTGCTACAAATGTTTTCTACCTTGACAACCTGATGGAGAGTCACTGTGAGATGTTGATGGAGGCGGATGGGAGCGGCCACTAAATGACAGTCACTGGAGTAACGCTGGACTTATGGACAATTGAACTTGCCCTCACTTTAAAACAATTTGCATTTACAGTAAAATCACAATTAAAAAGCAAAACAAAACAAACCAAAAAAACAATTGCATAAACTCCTACTGAGTACAACAAATTCTTCATTACAATCACTTTCACTTCGACCCTGTATTTGCTTTTAAATTCTTTGAAAGACTTTAAGCCCTCTCCCCATCTCCTTTTTTTTTCTCCTCCTCACTGTAATGATGCTAAATAAAAGCCATATACACATGTCTGACTTATCAAAGACGTTAGGACCAATCTTGTTTATAACCCTGTTGTTGTTATGTGCTGTTGAGTCACCTGTGACTCACAGTGACCCTATGTACAACAGCCCTAAACCCTGCTCTATCCTGTGCAAACAGCACTGCCTCTGACACACCCATCCCAATTATCCCAGTCACTGAATCAATCCACCTCATGGAGGGTCTTCCCCTCCTGC
>NW_006399772.1:22350350-22357697 GCF_000299155.1 Elephantulus edwardii
CATTCTGACTCACAGGTCTGTCAGTCTGTACTGGAGTAGCTGCCATGTCTTCTTCTGTAAAATGGCTGGACGAGTCCATCCTCTAAACTTTTGTCAGCAGTCAAGTGCTTTCCATCGCTAGGTGTTCTTTATGGAGGACACACAAAACCCAAACATCAATGCTGTCTAGTCTGTTATGATGTATGACATCTCTCCATTAAGTTTCCAAGGCCATGGATCCTACTTCTTTGACTCTTAACTAGAGAACTTTATTATAACGGTCTGTGAAGATCTATTAAGTTTTCCATTGAAGTTGAAACTGTGTTCCCAAATAGAGAACTTGGAATGGCCCTGTAAATTGCCCAGAAATCCTTGGAAGAAATTCAGAGAACACTTTTGAGGCATATCTGTTATATGACAGTGTTGTTGTTGTTAGATGTCATTGAGTGAAGAATGACTTATTATAACCCTATGAACAGACCTGTCCTGCTGACAAAAGTTTAGAGGTTTAAAGGAACCAGTCAGTCATCTTGCAGAAGAAAGGTGTGGCAGTCTACTTATGTAATGATATGACAATGGCACATTGCCTGTATTTGCCAGTATTGGTCAGAGACAAAATCAATACATAATTTGCCATCAATCTCCACCGAAGTCGCTCTGCTCCACTGTTGTGGAGAAGGAGGATGGAAGCACCTCAGTTTCTGGATCCCAGGGAACAGGTGCCTGGAGGGTGTGGTCAGCATGACAATATGTACTTCCCTGTTATTGTTGCTAAGTGCCCTTGAATAGAGTGTAACTCATGGTGACCCTATGAACAGATCTGAACCCTAACCTACCCTGCACCGTCCTCATCATCTCTGGTAAACTTGAACTCTTTACTGCAGTCGCTGGGTCAAACCATGTCTTTGAAGGTCTTCCTCTATTTCACTGACCCTACACCTTTCCAAGCATGATGTCCTCTTTCAAGAAATAGCCCCTCCTAAGAGCTAGACAATAAGAGCTGAATGACAGAAAAAGACTTGATGCCTTTGAGCTGTGGGACTGGAGAAGAGTATAGAACATCCTATGGACTACCAAGAGAACAAACAGGTTTATCCTGGAGAGGGTGAAGTCAAGTTGTTATTTGGAGGCAAGGATTTTGAAGCTCTTTATGTATTTTGCACATGTTGCCTGGAGGGACCGGTCTTGGAGAGGAACACCATGCTTGGAAGGGTGGAGGGATAGCACAAGAGAGGAAGACGCTGGATGAGATGGATTGATACAGTGACTGGGGCAAGGGGGCCAGCTGTGGCAAAGACAATGAGAGTAGCTTAGGAAAGGGCAGGATTCAGAACCATTGTGCATAGAGTCGCTATGAGTCACAGGAGAATTGACAGCACACAACAACAACATGATCAAAGTATATGAAATGAATCTTCACCATTCTTGCCTCCAAGGAACACTCTGGCTGTACTTTCTCTAAGACTTATCTGTTCGTTCTTTTGACAGTCGATGGGGTATTCAGTATTCTTCCTCAATATCACATCTCAATGGCATTGATTCTTCTTCTGTATTCCTTATTCACTGCCCAATTCTCAGATGCATAGCAACGTTCTCCTACTAGAAAGTCCTAAACTCAGATTCTGGGGATGTGGGATGGGGCTATTGGAAGACCTGGTTAAATTCTAAACTTGAGGGAACGAAATGCTGGTTCTTAGAGTGTGGTCTTTGGTTGAACTGCATCAGGCACCAACTCTTGAGTTATTTTAAAAGGAAATTCCTTCTCTCTTCCTGACTCCATGCATCAAAATTTCTAGATCTACCCAGAGCACTTATGGCCTAGTGGTAAGAAGTTGTACTGCAATCCTGAAGGCACACGGTTTGAATCTACCAGCTTCTCCACGGGAGAAGGATGGGCAATCTCCTCCCGTGCAATTAACTGCCTCTGAAAGTCCACCAGAGGTTCAGCTATGAGTCACTTGCAACCCAACGGTACACAACAACGTCCAGAAAACTGGATTAACAAACTCTCAAACTAATTCTTATGCACATAAAAATTTAAATAACATTACCAAATTAGACCATGCCACTAAATTTAGACATATCCTTAGGAAAGACAAATTACTAGAAAATTACATCATATTTGGTAGATGGTCAATGAGAATAGGAGAATTTTTTAATGAGCTGAATTGACACCTTAGCAACAATAGACTCAAACATAACAATTATCATGAAGATAGAGCCAGAATAGCTGACATTTTCTTCTGTTAGATTTAAGAGCACCATAAGTCTGAGTCCACTTCACAACAATAACAGCAACAACAACAACAACAACACTTTCTTTGGTGGTCTAGATCCTTTCTTATCATCCTGGAGTTCCCATTTATACAGGGCCCCATATGTAATTAGTCTGTCTAATCTAGGAGCCTGACTTCTGATAGTCACTTTGGTTTAGGCCAGGTGGGAGTTTGTTTGCTAGATTTGACTGTGGAGTTTGTTTTTGGGGTTTTTTGGTGAGTTTCTGTTAATTTCAGGGCATTTAATGACCTCTTGAAGGATCTCTGAAAATGTCATGGTAGAGCATTTGGCTACTAATCAAAAGGTTGGCAAATCAAACTTACCCAGAGGGCTCCTACAGGATAAAGACCCAAGGATCTGGTTCTGTGAAAATTACCTGGAGAACCTCTTGGGTTGTTCTGTTTTGTCATATGGAGTTCCCAGACCAACAAAATAAGCCTCTTAAATGAGTTTTATTTTGGTTCTTATTTCTGGTAAAGCAGATTTGTCATTTTCTGGAGGCTAGTGGGCAACAGAACAAACTCAGGCCTCAGCTTAGCCTCCTGCTGTGACTGAGTGCTGGTCAACTGCTTGCAAATCCTGGCAAACCTCTGCACTACTCAGTCCTGCTTCATGCTCAAGCCTACACTCGCAATATTTGGCCGTGTCTTTGACAGTCTATCCTTTTTGGCTGACTTACTAAATTTTCCTAGTACATAAGCCCACACCAACATACCCCACAGACAGAGGAGATCTTTGGTCCTGGCTAATCAACTGATAGTCGGTGGGGCCATGATGAAGTCCCATATAACATGACTTTCTAAACCATAACAATCTCCATCAATAAGGTTTATGTGCAGTGGAATTCAAAGGCTTCTCTGTGGATTCTGTCCAAGTTCATACTTACTGGGAAGGCCCTTTAGCAGGGACTTCCTTCTTTCATTCCATGCTGTTACAACTAATTGTTCAATTTGAGCTTCTGTAAGGTACAGCTCACTCCGTGTCTAATACATTCAATACAGACTGATAATCTTTTTAAAGTAGGTCATTAATGGTGGTCCTTTATGATAACATTAATTACAATTGATTAATGGGATTTATTTATTATAATATCGAATTGACCCCTTCCTGGGAGTGGTTCTCCACTCCCCAAACCCAATATGCCAAGTTATTTATTTGTTTCATTTCTTGAGCTTGAAATACTCATTGATGATGTTCTTGGCCTGGGATTCTTTGACATAGTCCTTAACAACTACACAACTGCGGCCAACCACTTTGCGCGGCTTTCCTTCTCAGTCACTTTTGCTGGGGCCTATCTACTCCCCCAGTTTCTTGTTGTCACCAACCTTTATCAGGTTGATTTGTGGTCAGCTCAAAGTGCTTCTACTGACTTGACATAAAAGTCTCCTTGGAAGCCAGCACACAAAGGTGGGCTTGGCGCTTGTCCATGGCTTTGACAGCTTCAAGGATTCCATGTGCTCAGCCATCATGGGTGAGAGTGGTCTTGAGCACCTCTTTTAAAGCAGTATTAATATCCGTTATACCTTGAACAGCAAAGCCTTCATCGGCCATGGCGGTGGGTTACTGGTGGAATGGAATCTCAAATGCATCGGCATCTTCACCTCTACAAAACTTGGTCATGACTGGGAAAAAAACGGTAGTGGGGTTCTTGAGGAGAGACTGTGTCCAAGAGTGAGAGAGGAGGTGTTTCCTCCATTAGCTGAGAATTATCCCCGCCCTTCTTCTTTTGATGTATTTTCAAGTAGCTTTATAACTCATAGGAACCCCATATGACAGAGTTGCTGGTGTTGATTGCCCTCAAGTCCAGCATGACTCGTAGCAACTCCATGAACAAAAGATCTAATGCCTTTCTATAAGTTTCTCCAAGTTCATAGAGTTTTCACAGGCATGTGGTTTAGGAAGTGGATGCCACTCCTGCTTCCAAACCTGTCCTATAACTGGGAGCTCCACCAAACACTGTCCGCATTAGTAAATCATTATGGTATTTGACACCCCAATGGCACAGGTTCTGCATCACAGCAAACCCAGATTACCTCAGTAATGTGCAAGCAGTGGAAGAATGTTCCTCCAAAGTACAGCAACACTAGTATCACTTGACAGTGGTTAAGTGTCATTAAGCCGAATGCATAGCAACCCTATGAACAAAGGACATGACCTCTGTTCTATAATTAACATCGTTTCTTTATGACAGAGTAGGCATTTCAAATGAGGTTACCTAGGCTGTAATCTTTAGATACAAGATTACCAGGTCTTTTTCCAGTGGAGCTGGTGGCAAGGTTCGAACTCCCAGGTTTGGTGTTAGCAGCCAACAGTTTATACATTGAATCCCCAGGGCTTCTCTCATGCATTTCCTTTTTTGCTTTCTCTCTTCCTCATTGGTGGTGGTTACTGGCAAAGCAGAGGGTGAACAGTTTAAAGCATTCGTGTGGTGGGACCATATGACTTTTGCTGTCTATGTCCCAAGGATGCTCCCTTCCTTCCTGGCCTTCTGGCAGTTTAAACATCTTTCTTCTGTCCCCAAAACACCACACACAATTCCATTTAGTCAGTTCTAATTCATTATTGTTATACGGCTGTTGTTTGGTACCATTAAGTAGCAACCCCATGAACAATGGATCTGAACCCTGTCCTGCCCTGTCTCATCACCTCTGAGACACTTGAGCCCATTGCTGCAATCACCATGTCAATCCTTCTAATTGAAAGTCTTCTTCTCTTTCCCTCCACCTCCCCAAATACGATAGCCCTTCCCAAGGAACAGCCTCTCCTAGCAACATGCTGAAAGCAAGTGAGATGAATTTTTCATAGTCTTCTTCCACCCCTGACTCATAGCAACCTAAAAGGAAAGAAAGAGCAGAACAGACCCAGCGTTCCCAAGGCTGAAATTGTCACAGAAGTGGGCTGACTGACTGTTAAAACACTGCATCATCAGGGCTCCGACTGAGAAAATGTCCTTACTCAAACTTTTCTTAAAATTTTCCACAAAATGATTAATTTTAGAAATGAGAAACGGAAGCAGGAATTTCTGAAGGCATTAAGGTACGTCATCCAGAAAAAATTATTATCCATTTTCTTCAGGCTGCAGACTGAAAGCCTCTTTTGAAAAATCTCTTTTCTGATTTGAACACTGACCCAAATCTCATGCAATCCATATTTCATCTGAATCTCTGACATCACATGAGCCTTCACTACGGAAGGGAGAGAGGACACATGCAGGTGTCTATGAGTGTGTGCTCACGTGCAGGGTGTCTGGAGTATTAGACTAGATAGTTATGTGTTTGCTTCATATTTAGATTTCCAGTGACTTGTGTGACTTAGCCTATGAGTCATCCTAACGTAGTTTTCTAAAATACTGCGCATCGATAGCTAGTTGGTAATCCAACGAGTCTGCCCAAATCCTGATTAAGATGCAATCCTCCACCTTCTAGGCTAGGTTAGCCCTTGGGTGACCTCGGCCTGGGGGGAGGTCATTTATAAAACAATGAAATAATTTTTCTTCTACTTTTCAAAGAGAAGAGTGTACTGGGGGGAAGGAGTGGGCAGGGAGAAAAGTACAGCAATAAAAGAATGGAAATCTAAAGTCTCTGTAAATTTTCATTAACAATAATAATGAAATTTTTTAGAATAATAAAAAAATTCAGAAAAATAAAAAGTGGGGGGGAAAAGCACTTTTTTTCCAAATCACCGGATTATTCATTTCAGAATTCACTTAGTCAGAAATTGCATGTTCTCCATGTCTGAAATTGAAGCCCTGCTGATAACAGTTTGCTGTGTGTTGAATTGCCAACTGAAAGGCCATCAGTGTGAATATCCCAGCCAATGCTTGGGAGAAAGATAAAGCGGTCTCTTCCATTTCAGATTGTCTAGGGAACCAGATGGAGGGTCACGAGGAGATGCAGTTGTTTTGACTGTGGGAGGTTTTTCATACTCACAACATGGAGAGAAGTTTCTGCAATAAGGACTGTCAGAATAGAAGCAACATGGTCCAGTCTCTTCGAGGAAGCTGCAGCGACGTCAGGGATGATAGAGGTGTCTGGTAATTCTCCCATCCATCAAACCTGATTTCTAAGACTTCCTTTGGATCCTTTCTTTTTAGAAACCTGTTTAAATTTTTAATTTCTTTAAATTGAAATAGTTACATGCGGTTGTTATTCTTGTTCTGTATTGTTGAGTCAGAACTGACCCATAGTTGACCCTCCAGCTGATTTTCAGAGGCAGTTAATCACATGGGAGAGAGGATATTGCCTCACTTTCTCCCACAGAGCAGCTGGTAGATTTGAACCACAGGCCTTTAGGATTGTACCACGGCTTCTTGCTACTAGGCCATCAGAGCTCACATGTGGCTTAGTCATGCATAGATAGGACATCAGTATCCAGACAACTTCTTTATCATATTAGAGTGATTGAAGCCATCATTTTGTAATTTATCTCATTCTTTCTTTGTTTTGTAGGATGCTAACTTCAGTGGGTTACTTTAGTGCATCTTTCAATGCTGCTGTCGCATCTCTATGCTACTGATTTCCATGGAGATTCCTACCTGAACTATATTCTTTCTGCCTTGATTGAAATTTCAGCTTGTATTAAAGTTTAGCTGCTACTCTGAAACCAGCCCAGATGTTATGTTACCGCTGGGATACAGTTCTTGGGAGGTATGCTTCTTTTAATTTAAGCGTTTCCTCCAGGTAACAAGTTAATCAGAATTAACAACTTGCCACAAAAGAGCCACAAAAGGCTACTTATTTGTCATTCTTCCTTTGGATTCTTTCATCAGTCAGACATTCTCCAGTTTTCTCCTGGATAACTGGATGTGTTCAAACACTGGGACCTGATCTGGGGACAGACGTAAAACTTTTACTTGCATGGCTCCATGGCTAAATTATTTTCATGTTACTCAAATAGCCCAGGCAATGAGTTCAACAGTGCTGCAGCCTGTTCTGGTTTTTCACCTATGTGTTCAAGACTGAGTAAGTGAAAGGTAATCCAGGAGTTCCACTTATCTTTTTTTTTTATATAATTTAAATGAACATTTACAGAGAATCTGGATTTCCATTCATTCATTGCTGCACTTCTCTCCCCGCCCAGCCCTCTCCCCCC
>NW_006399772.1:22358021-22359807 GCF_000299155.1 Elephantulus edwardii
TTCTTGTTTTTCAATGCAGCATAGTATTCCATTGTGTGAATATACCACAGCTTCTCTATCCATTGGTTTGTTGATGGGCACCTGGGTTGTTTCCAGCTCCTTGCTATTGTGAACAGAGCTGCGATAAACATGGGTGTGCAGGAGTTCCACTTCTTAGAAAGCAGTGCCAATCTTCTTTCATTTGGTAGAAAACTTTCTGCACTGGTACTACTCCTGCTCATTGCTGTGGAGTCACTGTCCTCTCACAGCTGACACGTCAGCGGAGGCTGTGAATTGCACGGGAGGAGATTGTGTCTCCCACAGAGCTGCTAGTAGATAGTGGATTCAAATAGGCTGTCTTTAGTTAGTAGAGCAACTCCCTATGAACTGCCAGAGTCCCTGAACTCTGACGCCTTAACCAATCTTTCCAAAACTGAGCCAAACTCAATCCATAACAGTGATAAACAATTGAGTATCAGGTCTGAGAAAAGTCTCCAGATGCTGTACACATCCACAAAGATGACATGGTGACCATGAACTTGTATCTCTTCTTTAGTGTGTTTTCCTAAGTCAGTTTTACCTAAACACCTGGTATCGTCAGTAATCTTCAGGCTAGGCACTGTCTGGAGAGCAAAGAACAAAGTTGAGACAATGGCTAGGAAGCTTGTGTTTGGCTGAGGGACGATGCAACACGTGGTTCCAATGCATCTCGATCTCCTAACTCTGTAACTGGACAAACCAGTTCCACTTGAGTAATGCTAACATACCAGAAAACAGAATGTATTTCACGAGTATAAATTTTCCAGCCACTGACTGACAAGTTCAGAGACTCAATAACATGGATATATAGAAAAGATCTTTGCGTTTTCGAGAACATATCAGTATAGAACAGGAATCATGTAGAAATTTTCTCATCCAAAGATCAATGTCCCTCATAAGAAATCACCTCTCCTTGGTTTTTGTCCTTGGAAAACTGGAACTCTTTTTGAAAGCAGAATAAAAATTCTTTCCACTTGACAAAGTATTCAGAGTTTCATTCATATTTTTCTGCCCTTACTTTTGAAGAATTTTTTAATATTTATCAATATAAATTATTTTATATTTTATATCTTGAGATTAAAATGAAAATCAATATTCAGTAACATACTCCAAACAAGTCATGACTGAAGTTCTGATGTTAATATGTAGAAAATTCCATGATAAGTACATAAGGTTTAGTAATCTGCACTTTAGAATTGAAGGGGCTGGGGCAGTGCTTAATTTAAAACTAGAGGAGTCATTATTCTTTGAAAGAAGACACATCAGGAAAACCAGCTGGAATCATGCTTATCTGCTCAGTATTTTTCTATTCTTTTTTGGTAGATTTTGGCTGAGATTCTCACCTTTTACAGTGGTATTTATTTGTTTTTAGAGGAGATTTGTGGTTTTTTTAATATTATTTGGACACGTACTCTACTGCTTAGATGACTCTCCATTAAATTATTTCTGTCAGCCACAGTAACCTTCTTTCTTTTCATGATCGTGAGTGAAATATCTCAGTCACAAAAGGACAAATACTACATAGTTCCACTGTTGTTGAACAGGACTGACATCAGGGTTGGGGTGAGACTGAGAAAAATTGGATAAATTATGTATACTGCATTGAGACAGATGAGGGAGAGAATAGTTTAAAAGCAATATATGCATGGGTATTATAGTTATCACAAGAGTCCAGAATGAAGGTTGCATAGTGGAGTGTACTGGGGGTTGGGGTATTGTATACCAATGAAAGAATTTTTTTTTTTTACTTTTCAAAGAGAAGAATGAA